>NC_056725.1:1475148808-1475208808 GCF_019279795.1 Protopterus annectens
TTGGCCCCTGACCCAGGGGGCCAAAAAGTGTCCAACTGCGATGAGTAGTAAGCTATGGGCGTTGCTTACTTCCATGCTGTTGCATCAAGACTGACGTCATATATCCCTGCTTACAATCTACAGTCTGACAACATCTGTTATGATTATTCGGGAGACCTAATACAGATGTTGAAGCTATCAATCGTTTTAGTCTGCAGAAAGCTGTTTCTGCTACTGGAATCCAGTGTAGTATATGTTGTGCTGCCATAGGTGTATTAAAGATTAAAGCAGACAATAGAGCAGATTCCAAAGCATTGTTTTGTAACCAGCTTTGACAAATGTTAGTCGGCCCAGGAAGGACATCATTCCCTTCTTGGTAGTTGGCTTGGGTGCTTGTGAAATTGCTGCCTTCCTATCGTCATGTAATGTTCTACCCTCCTTGGATACCACATATCCCAGGTACTTGACCTGCATTCTCTGTAGTTGCAATTTATGCTTGCTTAATTTATGTCCCTGTTCTGCTGAATATTTCAATAATGCTATTGTATCTTCCCTACATTGCTGCTGGGTAGGGGCTGCAAGCAGAATATCATCCACATAAAGTAGAACTTGACTGGCCCCGGGTGGAGTAAACACCGGAATGTTGCTAGCCATCTCCTGTGCGAATATCGTTGTACTTTCACAGTATCCCTGCGATAGCCGGGTATGGCTGTATCTGTTACCCTGAATGTACATGCAAAACAATACGGACTATCTGGATGTATAGGTATTGAGAGGGAAGCATAGCTTATATGTACCACGGTAAGATACTTCTGTGGTGGGTTCATAGCATTCAATATAGTGTGTGGGTCTGGCACCATCGGCACCCTAGGTATTATTACATGATTTACAGCTTGTAAATCCTGTACCATCCGCCATTCCTCCTTTGCTTTTCTATCAGAAGATACAGGGGTATTGCATGGTGAATAGTGATTACTTTGTAGATGGGGAATTCCCTCTGTGACTTTACAGATATCTTCTGGTGTCCACGGTCTATACACTAAGGGAGTTGGGTCCTGGCCTTCCTGTCCTGCATGAGGGTTCGGTACTTCAATTAATTGACAGATATCCTCACTCTGTTCTAGTGACTGTCTTCTTACTTGAGTGTCCCTAGGTATGTTACGAGTTCGGGATGTGGTTTCAATAGCTTCTCTTACATTTGGTCGTTGTGATACCTCTGTTGCCACAGGATAACGTGGGGGGGACTAGCCTGCCCTCCCGCTTCATATCCTGGATGTGGTATCGGAGGTGGTAGGGGTGGGGGGCTGTCGCTACTACTGTATTATTATCTTCTTTGTCTACGTATGATGCTTTCGCATTTCTAGTGTTCTGTTCCCTTCGGTTCACTACCTCAATCCACCTATGTGCTTGACGGATACCCAATTGTCGCTGTTTTTTCGCCTGCACATCTTAGGGTTGCCACCTTTTCAAATGCAGAAAGTGGGACATTAGTGTTAGGAACGTGTAATTTGGCAGGGCAAAACATACCCACGGCCAGTACTAAGGACAGCAATTCACTTTTTGCCAGGAGAGCAACCTATTCTTGTAGCATTTGAGTTGCTTATTCTGTTTATTATGATATTTTGGTGTTTCAGATACAAAATTACTGTTTTATGCTGCCATTTAAGAAGATATCTGAGAAATCTTTGTCCTAAGATATCAGGACATTTGCCATTTGTTCAGTTTGTTTGCAGGACACAACTGGCCAAAGAGGGACTGTCCCTCACAAAGTGGGACAGGTGGTTACCCTAGAACATCTGCATCACATTTTCAGTGATTCCAATGTTTCAGTAACGATATTTTGTCTAATATACCATCAATGTCATATTTATTACCCCATTTTGCAGAATATCTCACATTATGTGCTCTCTGCAATTGCATATACTTCATGTCACCCGTCAAACGCGGATCACATGATCTGTTTGTGCACTAATCTCCCATATCCTCTACACGACTGTTACGTAACCCTTCTCTCGTACCACGTGTTTTCTCCTTCCCTGTATCCACTGTAGTGTCTACAATGACTATTTACTCTACTCTGTGTTCCCCTGATCTATGTCCAGATTTAAAACTACTTGGATTGGTCTTCGACCTGCTATCACAATTGTTAACAGAAACACAATGTAGTCTGGTCCCTGATCTACAATAGAGACAAAGAGGCAAACCCTCCTTACCTGAGCCTCCTGTTTATGACTGCACGTTTTCTTCTTGGGATCCAGTTTTCCGCTTTTCAGCCACAGATCAGACAGTGGACAGCCTCTTTACACACAACAATTCAGTCGGAGGTCTTTTCACTCAAGAAGAACCATTTAGGCAAATTCTCCTCTGCAGATGTCTAACCACCCATGCACTCTGACCTGTAGCTTACCAAGGGAATTCCGGCTAAGAAAGACCACAATGTCAAATAAGTTGTTAAAACCAGACTGTAGAAATCAGTAGGCTTTTCTAAGTGACAGTCAATAACACAGGAAGCTCGGGTTCACAACGTTTTAGTAGTGTACACAGGTAGGCAAAATAATATACAGTCCAAGTATGAGAGTTTTGTCTGACTCTATACAGTAAGCAATTTCTTTATATAGTGTTTACAATCAGCTTTTGCCCACCTTACTGACGTGGTCGGTCACAGGGCATTTCCATCACTATGGTCCGCAATATTCTATACATACGGGGGTGCTGAGGTCATGCTTTTAAAATGTTTTCCCATGAGAATAACACAGCCTTGCAAGGCACCTGGTCAATTACAGTGTCCTTCTGTGATTGTAGCTGTTTCAAGGACCCTGGACTGTTCGATACAATAGTCAGTTCATTTCTTAATACGTTCCTTTGTCTCTCTGGTAAGGAGTTGTACTCTATCTTCGATAGAGCTCACAAGGCCATCCTCCTCAGGGGAAGGGAGGATGTTATGCATGTACATACATTTATTTTTCTGTAACCCAGCAGATAATTAATGCTGAGAGACATAGGCCTGCTGTACTGGTTACTGCCAGGGTCAGAGTTCGATCACACTGCAGCTACGCTTCACCAATTACATGCATGATCATTTCTACTGCCATATTGTACGGTACAATTCAATGCATTATATAGTATTTTGCTTCTAAACTGGCACTTCATATGTGTTTCTATATATATTTTTCTAACAACATCCATCCGGCCATATGCATGTTGTTCCGTCCTTTACCTTGACCGTGTGTATTTGGCCATCCGGAAACGCTACTCTCCACATGTGATGTCCCACCTTCCCCTTCTGTGCCTGTGGCACCCTGTTAGGACGTCCTGTTTGGTAGGCACATGTTCCGCTATATGTGTTTGACTTCTCTGCATAGCTAATCATCGATGCGGTGGTTCAACAACCCGACTTGTCCACATGTGTACAGTTATGTGCACCGTGGCGTGTGCAAACCTATATGGTTTGGACGGGTACATACCACATGCGGGATGTACACATTCTGCAGACACATTCACATGCAGCCATTTCCATATCTGTACCTGAGGTGGGTTGGTGACATGTGAGGTACATATTTGCCCGCGTGGCACTGCCTAACACAATACTTCTTACCACATTTCAGGTATGCCCATTGTGTGTAGGTGTGTAGCTGCACAAGGATGCTAGCTGGTTTGGGTGCACAGGCATACATGGGTGGGACTTACATGCTACAATGGGGCTATTGTGTATTACATCTGCATGCATGGGTTCTGCTTCTGGATATTACACTTAGACATACGCCGTCCTGTGTATGCGACAAACACGTTGCTGGGTGTGGGACATGTTGCTATGCACATGTTTGCCTGTGTTTAGGGTATCTTGGTTCCTTCCTGTTGTTATGTCGACACAGCTACCCAGCTGTGTACTCTCACTACTGCTTGTGACCATTATGGTTGACACCTTTTCCAATGCCCATAGTGGGACATCTTTTGTGGAAACATCGGATTTTGCAGGACAACACATACCCACAGCAAGTGCAGTTGACAGAACTTCACTTGTTTGCCATAATATACGCTTATTCTGTTAGCATTTGGGTTCCTTATTCAGTTTCTTATGCCATGTATGTGTTTCATATACAAAATATATGTTTTATGCTACTATTACAGGTATATTGCGGGAATATTTTTGGCAGGAAATCTCAGGTCATTTGCCATTTTTTCGAGTTTTGGCGGGACACAACTGTCCAATGAGGGACTGTCCATAGCAAAGTGGGACAGCTGGTAACCCTGGTGACCATGCCCATGTCGCTACTGGGGTTGCCACCTTTTCCAGTGGCCAAAGTGGGACATTTTCGGGACTCACATCAGATTTTACAGGCCGACACATACCCACGGTCACTATATAGCATAGAACTTCACTTGTTTGCCTAAATAAAAGCTTATTGTTGTAGCAGTTTGGTTGCTTATTCTGTTTCTTGTGACATTTAGGTATTTCAGTTACGGAAATAACCATTTCATGCAACCATTACATTAAATACGGGATTTCATTATGTCCTACAATCTTAGCACATTTGCCGTTTTTAATATTTTTTATCGGGACACAACTTCCCACCCCTCGCAAAGTGGGACAGGTGGTAACCTTATTTGCTACTCCTATGTCTGTGCGGCGCGCTGACATGCTGCGGTACACCTTCTCTGGGTATGCCCACTGACGGTGCATTGCGGGACAAACACGGTGTTACGCGTATCCTTTGTTCCTTGGACGGGTACACTTAGGGCTTCGTGGGTTGTATTTGCTTCTCCGTTTTGTTGGGACGGGTACACGCCTCCGTACGCATCATACTTGGGCTCGCTCACGTACACTACGCACGTGTCTGTGGATGCGGCGCACTCTCATTACTATGCATATGGCGCTACTACGCCGACTATTCACTGCACCGCCGGCGCAGGCCTTACACCGGCCTTGCGCCGAGCTTCATGAATCCCGGGGATGGTGTATTGTCTCACAGATTTGCACAGAATGAAGTCAATAAATTAACGAAGATATCTCTGTGTCAACAGGTAAACATTGAAAATATATGCCATGAAGCTGTTTATTGTGGTGCTCACAAAAATCAGCATTTATAAGGTTTATTTATTTAGTTAATCAGTTAGTTATTTTAAGTGCATTGTAATGTTCTGCTCAATGGAGACATTTACTGGTGTAAAATCCTTTTTTTTTCCTTCACAAAGTAGCATGGAGAAAATTAACTGAACTTGTTTCTGTGAATAATGCTCAATTTACAATAAGCATACTGATTGGTTTGCCCTCAGGTAAGTAACCTAACAGGTGCCATTGCTTGTTCGTGTCAGTTGCTTCTTGCCACTTTAAGCAACGGTATCCACTGAATTCTTGCTAGCAAATGCAATGCATAGAAGTTGAGGATTATACTTCCTTTACCCTCACCTGCCTTCCTAACAGATTTGCAGATCACACTACCCCTCCCATGCAAACAAAAGCTCCATTCACACCTTTTCTTTAGTTTTAACCTTGAAACTCTGAGCTGTTTACTTCATACTCTGTATTCACATCATAGACTTGAGCTGCATTCCTTCACTCACCAAAAATGTGTTGTCTAGCACAAAAGGAAACAGTGATAACCAAAGAAAAACTGAAACAAGCTTTACTGCAGCCCTCTTAACATTAGTATGCATTGGCATGCTACTGTGGCAGTCATCCTGTTTCCAGCTGCACTTTGGACAGCAGACACCATATACAGGTCAAGCCATACATGTGGCTAGATGACTGAGTTAGAAATCATAGTACAGCCATCTAAACATGACTTATGGTAAGCACAGTAAGGTGGCCATATGTGTCCACTAATATCAGTCATGCTAAGTAAGTGATACTTTAGAAGGGATAAAATATCCCATACAGGGAATTTCTGGGCCAGAAAAGAGGAAAATGGGAATGGGCACAATGGTTTACTATCAAAATATTGAAATTCATTTGGTCTAACATTCATATGATCGACCCATATGGTCAATGCATGAATGTTAAGTAGTTCATTTGGTCGACGGGAAGTGCATGCAAATTACCTGTCTACATTATGTTGCAAACAGGGCAAGGATTTCCCCTTGTCTGCACTGTTGTGCAATTTCAGAGTTGTAATAAATAAGTAGCAGGGGGTGTGGGGGGCACAGCTCCCCACTGGGGGGGTCAGGGTGGGTGCAACTCCCCTGCAAAAATACTAGTGTTAGTTTGCAGGTGTTTTTCAACCATTTAAATTTACAAATTTTTTCGGTATTTTGAACTTTCCGTGTAATGACTTTCGACGTTATGAACGTCAACCATGTGAATTTCAACATTTTGATAGTAAACCGGGCAGAACAGCACATCATATCTACAACATCTGGTTATCCTTATCCTGTTGTAGATATTCTTTCTACAGATCCTACTAATCTGAAACTTTTTTGCTGACATATTTTACATCAATAAATAGTGAATGTGATATAAAAAGAGGGTTGAAAGATGTCCAGTCACAGAGCCCCTGCCTTCTGTGGAAGGGGACTTAGTGTCCAGAGTAGGGGTTCTGGGAGGCAAAATCTGCCACAGTGAAGAAAGACCTAGAAAGACAAGCTGGGAGATAAATTTGGCAGAGGAATCCAGAGAGAGATTTATCAACAGGGACTGCTGTCCAACAATTCAGGCCTGAGTATAAGACAGAGTTAGAGGTACCGAGTGTGTTTTTTAGTAAAACCAGAAGACTTTGTTTTTGTTTGGATGAACCTCCATTTAATGTTGCTGTCATATAATAAACTGGATTTTTTTATAAGACTGGTGGTTTTGCTTACATTAATCATCTACTCTCACTATATATTAATGTATGCATGTACATATGTTATGTACGTTTATAACACTCTATCATGAATAGTTGACTTCACAAACAGTCTACCTTCACATAATTGGAACACAAGCCATCAGATAAAACAGCAATAAAAATGCACCAAATAACACTACAGCAATAATGGTTATATCTATAATAAATACACATTTTGACCAATACAGCAGCATGTTAAACATAACTAACAATGAAAAAAAATTCTACGAAAAAATACCAGAAGAGATCACAAGTGCATCTTAACAGATAAACATTTCCTATCATTGCATTAATAAAGTAAGAATAAAGAACCTTCTTCTGTATTGCACAGAAACCTGGGCAGTGAAGGCAGAGCAGTTGATGAAGCAAGAAGCAATAGAGATGAAGTGCCTGAGATGAGGGGCAGTATGCACCAATAAAGAAATCCTGACAACAGAGCAGATGCCAAAGTATCTCCAATTACAGAGGATGTCAAAGACAATAGAATATGGTTGGGCATGTGTGCAGGAAGGAAAAAGACATTTTGGTGAAGATTTGGGAGAGACAAGAAGAAGGCAAGAGGAAAAGTGGATGTCCACCAAAGAGATGAATAGATTTTGTGAGAGAAGTCCTGCATCAGTCAGGCATGACTGTCAAAGAAGGTAGGAGAGTGGCAATGAATTGGGAGAGGTGGCAACAGTTGATACAATACCCTGATTCCTTATAGAAAGTAGGAAACAGGGGTTGCTGCTGCTGATATGATCAAAACCTTAAATACCTCCTCAAGTAAATCAAAACAAATATGAATTGGGACGGAGTCTAGATGGCCAACTGAGAGCAGTGAATTTTGAGAGCTCCATAAACTAGTATAATAATATAGGAGAATTTTATTATTTTCAAGTATGAAACATCAGAAATCTATAGATATACTACTAAACTACATAAATATCAATTTTGGTGGAGATATACAAAAATATCCGGGCCTATATTAGATCATCGAAGTGTTAATACTTCAAATGGTCTAATATCAAACTGAAAACAGTGAATGCTGAAAATAGCGACACTGCAGATAACCAAATTTTTTCCTTGGGAAAGAATTTGTTTGTCCATTTCTGTGGTTTCGCTATTTTCAGCACTGTGATGGAAAGTTATGGGTTGGGTTCAGGTAAGTGTGCGATTGTGTGGACGTTAGGGTTAGGGTGGAGTATGTGAGTTAGGGTTAGGGCACGGGTGAGGTGAGTGTGCGATAGTGATAGACTTTAGGGTTAGGGCAGGGTATGTGAATTAGGGTTAGGGTGCAGGTGAGGTGAGTGTGCGATAGTGATAGACCTTAGGGTTAGGGTTTGGGTTAAGGATAGTGGATAGAGAGTACTGTATGTACAGTTTAGTATAGAGTTAGATGTAGGATTTTAAGTGTGTGTGGATTGCTGTTTTTTTGGTGCGCTCATGTTGTGTGTGTGTTTCTCAGAACAGTGAATTTTTTCCCAGGGAAAAAATTTGCTGTTCTGAGCTTTTGATGTTTTTAGATTTCGTGGTTAGAAGTTTAAGGTTGTTGTATTTGATGATGTGCTTTTTCGTTGAACTGATATAGACCCAAATTTTCCTGTCAAGTAACTTGGAGATATATTGAGTCACTGAATATGAACAACTCAAGAAATTCTCATCCAGATGCTGCTTTGAAAAAATAACTGCAATTGATATCTACCTTACGGGAACTATCTTTGAAGATGGATGGCTTTAAAAATTACTTAGAAAACCTCAAATTAAATTCTCAAAGACAGACTGATATTCTTAAGGAACTATTATAGCAACACCATACAAAAATAAATATAGAGGCTTCTCCAAATGACATTGAAGGGAGACTCAAAGAGGAAGAATTCCAAAAAGAATTTCTGCTTAAACAGAATACATGTCTGCTTAACAAAATAGATGACTTAGAAAACAGGGAAAGGAGAAACAACATAAGGATCTTTTGTTTGCCTGAAAACGTTGAAGGTGAAGACATTATTTCATTCTTAACAACCTGGATTCCTGAATTTTTAGACTTGAAAGAGGGACTTTCATTTGGAATTGAAAGGGCACAAAGAACACTGAGGAAACTTGCTTCTAACTCAACAAATACTCCACCTAGATCCATAGTTATAAAATTTCTTTCATTTCTGGACAAGGAACTAATATTAAAATCTGCTTGGAGAAAATCACAATTAAAATACAATCAAAGCCTGATAAGGTTTGACAATGATTATTTTTCCAGGATACTAGAACAAAGGAACAAAGTCTGGCCAATAATAAAACTGTTGAAACAAAACAACATTAAACCACAGCTGGCCATTCCAGCCAAGATAAAAATACTTTTTGCCAATGACATGAGAACCTTTAAGGACTTAGAAAAAGCTACTATATTCATCAAAAACAACAACATAGTGTCTATCCCAGAAGAAATTGAATGGATGGCCTTTACTCTTAAAAGAATAAAATAAACAAATCCTTGGACTGATGCTAGAAAGAAGAAACAAAAAACTGATTCCAAAATAGCTGTCCCAAAAAATAACTCTTACAACTACATCTCTCAAAGTATCAACTGATATGGTACATCGGTTCCCCTTCATATGATCGCATTTCTCTAAACTCAAAAGTCATAAACTCGAAACCAGAATCTCAGATTTAGAGAAACTCGAATATATGAAAGGGACAAAAAAAAAAAAAAATACCTTTCAAATTTCTTCACAGGGAGGCTTCGCCCCCGTGCACCCCCCACACCCCCCTACTTAAATACCTATCCGAGATTGCAATATAGTGAAGGAAAGGGAAATCTCCTATTCCGCGCTATACGTGTAAGCACAAAATGGAAGATTTTGCATTCCTCCGCTATAGTGCGGTCACGGACCATTCAAATTTAAACTGCTAGGGTCCAGGGGGACCTGGCCCCCTGCAATAAGTAAGTTAACTTTTTATTTTTTTAAACCTAAGGCTCCCATTCACAATTTCGAGTGAATGGAAGTTTGAGATTCTGGTCTCGAGATTATGAATTTCGAGCTTCCATCCATTCGATCTTGTGAAGGGGAATTGGTACATCACCTGTCATCTGTTTTTATTTTTTAAAAAAAGGAGGGTTTCTTAAACAACTGAGAAACATTAATGATTTTTTTTCAGAATGTTCAAAGAGTCCAATAATTCTTCACAAACAAAGGTAGGTCAAGATGGGTTACTATTTGCATCATATATAAGCCAAACAAAGCAACATATAATATAAACATAAAAGTTTCTATTCCCCTACTTGAACTCAATGAATACTTATCTTGTTCATTTTTCATTGATTTTACTTATAATAATTTAAGTAATTAATTAACTAATTCAACAAGGTACCATTCATCAGAGTTCAGACTCAAATGTAACAAATTAAAATCATATATAATAGCAGTAACAGTAGAGTGTTTTGAAAAAAATGCTGTCATGGAGACTAATGCCTTCTTCAGTTAAAGTATGATTTAGAAATGTCATGTATATCCTGGTTAAATAATAGTAGCAAGCTCTTAGTACAAATGTCATCATTATTCTGTCTAAATATAGTTAATATCAATTATGGCAGGTATCACAGCTACGAGTGCTGTTTGATCAATCCTGATATGGTGTGCATGGATGCAGCCATGTCTGGCAGCAAGTACAAATGTCATTATTATTCTGTATAAACATAGTTAATATCAATTATGACAGGTATCATAGCTTCAAGTGCTGTTTGATTAAGCCTGACTCAGAGGTGATCTCTGCCTGACTTACAAAGCCATGTCCAACTCAGAATTGATGGACATGCTCTACCTAAAGAAATTCAAGTCACTGTGAGACACGTGCTCGAGTAAACTAAACCTCGCCACAACAATAAATAGAACATGCTGGAGGGATAGATTCCTGTCACAGAGATTTTCCATGCTTTTGAACAAAATTCCAAATTACATCAGGCAGTGCCCCTCATTAACAGTATTCAAGAGAAACCTTGACGAGTTGATGGGTAATAGAAAATACACCCCTGGGATCACTTCATTGGCTCTGCTTGACAGAGGATCAGTTAATTAATCAATGGGGTGGCGAAAGCCGACACACTCTGGTTAGGCTTATAAATGCCCTCGGGCAGATAGCCTAGTACCTACCTATGAACCTATGAACCTATTGCAAACAAATTTTTCCGATGTCAAAGTCATACACATACATCAAGGAAAAAGATATTCCAGAAGAAATACTTTTTGAAAAAGGAAACACACTAAGCACCACATCACCATGTCATCAGAAAATAAAAACTAGTTTCAAGAATACATCCTTATGTTTCTTACCAGGGTGCTGGAGACAGTATTACCATCCTACTCAGTGGGCTGTCAGTGTTAGAAAACATTTTAAATTATAAATTATGTTTCTCAGCATTTATTTAACAATTTTGCCATGTGAATTGGCATGTTAAATAACACAAAGCTGCATCCAAATTGCCACTTTGCCCCCCAAAATGGCTACAGATCTATCTTAGTAAATCCCATACTTCAGATTTCCCATGATCAGAATAGAAATTTAAACATATCCAAAATTTCAACGCATTCTGCTGTAATTCCATGAATACTGCACATTCTAACCAAAAGTGGTCCATTGTTTCCTTAGCCACTTCACATCACTGTAATGTACACAGAGCATTATAAATGTGCCTCTGATCATAACCAGAATATGTGTTTCAGACACTGATGATAAAAAATTTACTGTAAGAGTGAAGCTAATGTGGTATCCATGTTGAGAACACATAACTTTTTGAGTTATGGTTAGAAATACCCAATTGTCATTCTTTGTAGAACACAGAGCTTTACCTGCACCCATGCATCACAAACGTTAGGGGAAAAAAGAAAAAAAATACAATTTAGTAGCAGCAAGTATTTTATAGTTTAGAAATCCAGAACATACTAAACAGTGCTACAAACAGAAGACACCTCAAAACACATTGGGAAGCCATTGAACACTTTATATGTACTTAAAAAAATTTTGAACAAAGTGTTTCAGTTTATTTCTCAGCTTCTTGATGCTTTCTGCTGTGGACGCTGAACACTGTTAAGCATTAGACTAGTGTTTAACAGTGTTGAAGGAGTGTGTAGCAATTGTTAAATACCTTTATGATGTCAGAAAGGTGGTATACAATCATGTCTTTTCACTAGTTTTCCAGCATAATCACTGCACTCCACGCACTACATAAACATTAAACTCTACAGTTGTATTAAGCATAACCCTTCAACAACAAATGGTATTATATGACATTGCAGTCTGAACACCATAACCATAGAGGATTATACCTTAGCATGCTAATTTATCTTGTAAAATGACTTCTCCTCTTCCCCAGTCCCCTCACAAGATATATAAATACTGTACAGTCTCATAACAGCATCACTGAAAATTAAGCATGATGGAACACAATACAATGCAACAAGTAAAGGAGTGTGCATCATGGCATAGCCACCTCAATGTATTCCTAAACAAACACTATCCTTTGCAAGGTCATTCAGCCAGCATCCAACTAAATACCTTGCCTGGAAGAAGTAAGACCATCTTTCTCACATAAAGATGCATATTAACCAAATAAAAAAAGATGGATATCAACTAAAGTTTAGTATTAAGTTTTTCTTAGAATATGAAACACAGTTTCTGCACAGATTATACAAGAGATGCATATATTATATATATATATATATATATATATATATATATATATATATACACTAAAATGGATGCATTGTTGCTTAAATGTTTAACCTTGTTTTAATTGTGGAGCTTTTCTCCCCGGGCCTCCACTGAAAATGGAAATTATCCAGCTGGACTAGCCCGGTCAACACATGTAAAATAAAAATAAAAATAAAATAAATATATATACCATGCTTAGCTATAGCAGTGAGATTCACGTTTCCCTCTTTTTCTCTGAGGATCATGTTTATTTATTCAGAGTCTTGGGACACATATTGAAGAGCCTCAAAATTTCAATAACACACTGATTATTAGGGAATCTGAATCTGTAAATCATATTCCTCATAAATGATACCCTCATATTATTTTCAGATATCCCTGTGATTTAGCAGGGCATCCATGTGTCAAACTCCAGTGAAATGGAATTACCATAGATCTCCATCCACTCACCATCACTTTGAATAATCAAAATAAATATTCTGAAAAAAAATGAAGACAGCCTCCTTAGGAAAAGTCTTCAAACTAATCAACAGCCATAGCATATCTGTATGCATTGTTCACTACATTTATTTTAAATCTGTTGTCACCACCATTTTTCTTCTCACAATGCTCAAAATCTTCAAAAAGGTAAAAAGAAAACCACATCCTATACTCTTGAAACTACAACTGAGTCAGAAAAATTCTTGCAAATGTTTTCCACTGCTAAGCAATAATCATAACACATACCTTCCAATTTATGTGTAACATAACTAGATTTCTCATTACTCAGATATTCATCACCTTCAGATACACAAAGTAAAGCATATTACTTCCCATCCTGTGCTTCTAACCAAATCCTTTTGTGCACTGCTAACTGACCTTTGGTTATGGTGCTGTGATATGCCTCACAAGAGCTTCTTAGAAACATTCCCCCAGATTCAGCAAGCCTTGCACGGTGTGCAGGACTAGTGCACGAGCTACAGCAGGCAATATGTCTGCTGTGCGATCTAGGAATAACTGCAGGGACATGCACGAGTGCTCCTGCACTAGTCCTGCACGGACTCAGCTCCTGTATGCAAATTACCACATTTGCAGGTGAAATCCATGCAAATGAGGTGAATTTGTGATCTAGGAAGCTGTCAGCCAGCCGTGCAGGACTAGTGTAATCTGTAGAAATGTGCTCGGTTAGTAACCGTGTATATTTCTGCAAACTACAAAACGGAGCCATGACAGCTCTAAATAAAGGGTGTATATTATGTCGAAAGCATGTCAGTGGCCAAATATTTGGCCATTGGCATGGAAAACAGTTGCAAAAAAAAAAAAAAAACTTTTATTTTTTTTTTTAGCCGATTTCGGCTATTTAAACATAGGGCAGCGGTGCTCAAATGGGATAGGATGAAAAATAAAATAAGCATTCTAACCAAAATCACTATTTTGCCATTATACTCAATGGCAGGCAGAAGACAACATGGCCAGTGAATAGTGGTTGCTAAGGGGGGAGGCTCAGTATGGGACCTGTAACTATGCATCAGCAGGCAATCATATGCAAATGAGGGGAATGATACTGAATCCCAAATTTCCCCTCAATGCTAGTCAGCACCCAACAGTGTAAGAGCAGGAATAGCTTTGTGCAAGCCTAGGAGTTAGCTGACATCATAGGGGTGTGTGTCAGGCATACTGTAAGCGGATTGAAGCCCTGTAGCTTGGATTTGCCCTTAGCTTAACAGAGCTAAGCAAGGGGATTTGTCTGAGGCTGCCTAGCACTCTTTACATTGCCTAAGCGGGTGTGTGCACCGCGCACCCGGTTTTAAAGGGGAAAAAAAAAGTAAACCGGGAAATAGCAACTCTGTGCACATTTCAGCACTCTGTGCGGTGTGCCCCAGGCTTAAAGAGAAAGGCAATGGGAAGGGCAAACAACAGTAGGAAGGTAATCAGGGAGAACTAGCATAGCCAGCAGGTGAAATATATTAGAATCAGCCAATTACAAAGGCAGCAGACCAGCCCAGCCCAGAACACTACTATAAACTATGCAAACACATTTTCCTCTGGTATTTCCCACATATTCTACACCACCGGTATAAACAAGCAGGGGAATTTTAACAAATAAATACAATAAAATGATAGGGGCTGCAATAGCTATCATACATCAACATGTGGAAGAGGCTGAGGGTGGTGACGATGAGAATGCTGTTGACCAACCCACAGTAAGGAGAAGGAGAAGAGTGTACAGACCCAGGGTAACCTACCAGGGGCTACATGAGCTGGAGATAGTGAAGCACTATAGGGTGGACAGGGACTTCCTACAGTAAATTGTTGAGCTGTGCTGGCTATGCTTGACACAAAGAACTAACAGAGGGGAACCCATCCCAGTAGATACCAAGGGATGTGTAGGCCTAAGAATACTAGCTACAGGTACCTTCCAAAGGCCAATTGGGGATATCACGGGGGTCTCACAGGCATCAGCATCCAGGGTACACCACCAGTTCCTGGATGCCATGTCAGCACATGCCGGTGAGCACGTATATTTCCCCAACACCCATGAAGCATTGGCCAGCAATATGTGTCTCTTCCACCAAATAGCAGAATACCATGAGGTAGTGGGTGCTATAGACTGCACACACATATGTATCAAAGCACCACCCAGTGAGCGGGGTACTGTCTACATCAACCACAAGGGCTTCCCCTCCATCAGCTGCCAGGTCATGAGTGATGCCCAGGGCATAATAATGAATGTGTGTGCTGGATGCCCTGGAAGCTATCACAATTCCCACATCTGGCATCTGAAGCAGCTGTACCAGAGATTTGCCACTGGGGACATCCCTTACAGTCGCCTAGTGGGGGATGCTGGTTATGCACTAGAGCCGTGGCTGATGACACCCATCAGAAATGCACACACACCTGAACAAGAACTCCATAATGAGGCACACTCACAGTCCAGAATTATAATAGAGCATGTGTTTGGGATGCACAAGTCACAGTTCCAGTGCCTGGACACATCCAGTGGAGCCTTGCAGAACTCCCTAGCTACATGTACTCAAATTGTCATCGTATGTGCCATGCTACACAATATGAACCTGTGGAAACAGCTGCAGCAGGAACAGCACAGGGCAGGGCCACACAGCCCCCAACTATTACCAAGGCCTGCACAGGCACATACTGACTCAGAGGAGGAACAACCTGAGCCTGCCCCAGTAAGCAGAAGGAGGCGTACCCAGTATGCCCTGGCCTTGGCAAAGAGGCAACGTATAGCACATACACTGACATAGGAGGGACCCAGGGAGTGACACATCTCTCTGACTCGCACATACAGTAAAAGGGATGCCAAGCATGACACTACCTGTGCTTAACCATATATAGGGAGTGTACTATGTGCATCTGACATAGTCAGCCCTCCAGCACCATCCTCAATACTGGCACATCCACAAGGTAAGTCACTCTTCTTACCAACTGCCGAATGGAGTAGAATGTGTTCTTACCTATATCTATGGTATGGATGTAAGCATGCAAGGGAATCAGGTGGCTGAATGGGATGGCAGCAGATAGTAAACACCTATAGTGGCAGCATGTGGTCTGTAGCAGATACTGGTGTCACCATAGTAGCCAGTGCTACACATGTTGACAAAACCCACTGCAGGAAATGTGCTGGGCCACATGCGTGTCCATATGACACACACATGCCAGTCAGGGAGGTTCACATACCCAACAACAGTCTCAGCAAGCAGGACAGGTGTAGACAAACACAAACAAAGGCTGTGCTATGGCCTCTGAATGATGGCTATGGGTATTCTCCCCCCCAGGCCTACACAGACAGACTACATCTGGTCAGGCAGTGGGATGTGAGTTCTGAAGGGTAGGAAGTCAGAAACTGATATGTAGGTTAGTCAAACCTAAGACCTGTAGTACACTGATGTGCCTCTAGTCAGCATGATAGGTTATAATACAGAATGTAATGGAGTACCTGACATACCTGTACAGTCATAGCAAATGTGTACAAGTGTCAGGTGTGACCCCCCAATCCTATGTAGAAATATAGAAACAGTCAGATGTGCCCCCCAATCCTGTGTGGAAAGTAGAAACAGGCAGCTGTGCCCCCCAATCGTATTTAGAAGTGTAGTAACAGTCTGGTGTGCCCCCCCAATCCGATGTAGACATGTTGTAACAGTCAGGTGTGCCCCCTCAAGCCTATATAGAAATGTAGTAACAGTCAGGTGTGCCTCCCCCCCCGCAATCCTATGTAGAAATTTAGAAACAGTCAGGTGTGCCCCCCTCCCAAACCTAAGTAGAAATGTAGTAACAGTCAGGTGTGCCCCCCCAGTCCTGTGTAGAAATGTAGAAACAGTCAGGTGTGCCTACTCAATCCTATGTAGAAATGTAGAAACAGTCAGGTGTTCCCCACCCCCAATTCTAAGTAGAATTGTAGTAACAGTCAGGTGTACCCCCCCAATCTTAAGAAGAAATGCAGTAACAGTCAGGTGTCCTCCCCACAAACCTATGTAGAAAGTAGAAACAGTCAGGTGTGCCCCCCCAGTCCTATTTAGAAATGTAGTAACAGTCTGGTGTGCCCCCCAATCCGATGTAGACATGTTGTAACAGTCAGGTCTGTCCCCCCCAATCCTATGTAGAAATGTAGAAACAGTCAGTTGTGTCCCCCCAATCCTAAGTAGAAATGTAGTAACAGTCAGGTGCCCCCCCCAATCCTATGTAGAAATGTTGTAACAGTCAGGTGTGCCCCCCCACTCCTATGTAGAAATATAGAAACAGTCAGGTGTGCCCCCTCTCATTCCTAAGTAGAAATGTAGTAACAGTCAGGTGTGCCCCCCCCCGCAATCCTATGTAGAAAATTAGAAACAGTCAGGTGTGCCCCCCCAATCCTAAGTAGAAATGCAGTAGCAGCCAGGTGTGCCCCCCCCCCACAATCCTATGTAGACATGTAGAAACAGTCAGGTGTGCCTCCCCAATGCCATTTAGAAATGTAGTAACAGTCTGGTGTGCCCCCCCAATCCAATGTAGACATGTAGTAACATGTATGTGTAGGTATAATACCAGTGGAGCACAGATGACCTGAGGTGGGCCAAGGTAGCAGAATAGATTGTAGCATTTGTACAATATGCAGGTATGCGTGTGTTAGGTCGGTGTGTATTTCATATTGTGTGAGAGTGGTCAGTATGTATGCATGTTGAGGTTTCACCTGGTGGCCATTGTACACTACTGCCGATGACAGGGCCAAGTCCTCACAACTGCAGTGCCAAAGACAATGCTCCCCAGTATAACACATGCTAGCAGTAAGCCATTGTAAATGTATGGCAATAATATGTGTCACCATCTGAAAGATGGATATGACATGACTGTTAGGGTAGATATACAAGCAGTGCATAGGGAAAAGTACCCCAGACATACAGTATATAATGTGTAACCATGAAATGGACACATCCTTGGAATTGTACATACAGGTATGCATCACATGATCTGGGCTTGTAGTAGGGAATACCGATGTCTGGGCGAACACTAGCAGATCACAAAGGTGATAGGACTGATGAATTGGGAAACGGCTGATATCCCTGCACAAGCCAGCATAACTGGAATGCCCCATACATATCTGTGAGTCAGATGCAAGTAGTGTCCCTAGCACATATGCACCCAGCTCACCCAAAAACAACTCACAGGTACCTCTCCAGTCTTATCCCTGCTGCTGGGAATGGGTACAATATGACCCAGACCTGTGTATGGCACTAGCGAAAGAATGCAGTGTGCAGTGCAGGTGTCCCATGCAGGTGTGTCCCTAGCTGTAAGCAGCACCCTGTCAGCATCCACACCACCTGATCTATACTGATAGAAGGTATTGGTATGAACACCTAGCACATCTACCCTGTTACCCCAGGGGAATATACTGTATGGCGGTCTGAGACTGTAGGACTAACAGAATGCAACAGCCTGCTACAGCTGGCCTGCATCACCACCAAATGGCCTACAGGCCTCTGCCAAAGGCTTGCATCTCACCCGTACTGCCAATGTATGTTATGTCATGAACACCCAAATAACAACATAACACACTCCACATAAGCCATATGCAAAGCCATGTGGACAAACCACAGTAACATGTCCACCATGTTCCACTGCATGAACTGTGGACCAACACCAAAACACAGCTGTGATGAGGTTACAACTATAGGGAAAGTATCAGAGAACGTATGCATAATGCATGTAAGAGGATAGAATAATAGAGGGGGGGGGTGGGAGCATGTGCAGCATGAAATATGCAAAGTCCAACACACAGCCGTGTGCACATACTATCCCTGGCTGCAAACACAAAAATGGGTGGCTATGAACTTGCCCATACACCATAATAGGGGTAATGTCCTGACTTATGACCCCTGACTCTGGGTAACCTGTGTGAAGCTGTACAGCTGTGAGGTATTGCCACAGCAAGATACGCCCATACTCTCACGTCAATGGATGTACAAGTATGGGATCCTCTGCCATCACTGTACCAAGGTGCTGAACTGGATACACAGACTCAGCAGCAAGTGTCTGCAGCTCCCCCTCCAGAATGGCATAACTTTCCATGAATATGTAGGTGTTTGACCACAATACTGGACACAGCTGCATTCGCCCTGTGTTCCCCAGGACATCACTGCGAGCAAAAATGTCCACCTGACAGTACTTGAGGACATAAAGCATCACAGTGTATAACAGTACACATTTCTGAATATCTCTGCTAACACCAGTACCATGTAGCAGAAGCAGCGCAGACACAATCACCTACAGTACACACCATCCCTTGCACAGTTTCACCCCATATTGCCAAATTATCTACAGATATCCTGCAGAAACAGTTTGCTAGCTGTAGGTGTAAAACACAAAGGTCTGCACTGGAGTACACACTACCTGGAATGGATCCAGACATTCAATACAGAAGGGCATACTGGGCATGCTCACACACTTGAAGCCCATGTCATGCTTTGCACACACATTGGATAGGAATACACACATATATCCAAGGACAACACACTATAATATGCCAAAAGTACACATACATAGATGTGTGGAAGACAGTGACAGTGACAAAGAGCCTTCCATCATGAGGCCTGTCCCACCCAGCACACAGCCAAATGGCTACAACCACATGATATGTAAATGTCAATCACCATAGAAATTAGCCAATGGTATCCCTCAGTATTACAGACTCTGTGGTGCAAGTGCTAGCTGTATAAACACAAAACAAAAAATAAACTTATAACCAAATACCAAAAGAGGCAGCAAGCTGTAGAATTCCAACCAGTTTATTTAGTGCTTTCATTCAGGAAATACATGAACTTCTTCAGACAAAGAAACCCAAAGAAACCTCAGTTAAAATAGTGCCATCAGTTAAGATTAAATAATTAATTATAAAGCAAATTAGTATGATTAAAAAATTTAAAGAGCCAGTATTATACTAAGTAAAATGTATGTTTGAATAAATATAATACTTTTTTTTAAAATCAGCAACAGTTTTAAAACCACAACGCATTAGTCTTGTTGACTTATGTTCTTATATTTCTAAATATTACTAAATGCTAGATAACACTTTAAACAGCTCAAACAAGTGGAAGTATAAAAGTCAAATAAAAATATAAATATATATATATATATATATATATATATATATATATATATATATATAATATGTATAAATAAATGCACATAAATACATTTAACTATTAAAAAAGTTATTATACAACCAAAATGTCATCTTTGAAGAGCTTTCAATTTCAAAATACATTTAACCGAACAGTATTCATTGAGCCCTGGTGGAACATGTGCATATGTTTTGATTTGCCAAACAAGTTCCTGTTCTTCAAGTTTTAATTCCAAGGCCCCACCTCTGATGTTCCTAACTATTTGTTGTAATACTGTAAATTAGAATTTGTGTGTGGGATACTCTAAAATGTGTCTAGCCAAAGCATTTTTGCTATTACCCCTACTAATTTGATATTGGTGTTCGTAAATTCTTTGCTTAAACATTTTCTTTCAGTTTTACCAATATAGTAGCTTTGGCAACATTGACATAAAGAAGCATATACTACACCTCCTGTTTCACAGTTAACTTTTCCATTGATCTTATGCAAACTTTATTAGTTACCATAATGTGCTGGTACTTTTGACATCTCCCACACTTTCTCATCCCCCAGTTATTGAGGCATTTTTGATTGTTCCTTTCCAACAAATCTTTAAAATTTAAACCTCTTCTATAAGTAACATGGGGTCTATCTCCCAATTTCATATTAATGGCATTCTCCTCTGATATTATTGCCCAATTTTTATTCATAATATTCTTAATAGCATGTGTATCAATAGAGAAAGTAGTAAGAAAATGTATTCTACCATCATAATTCTTAATGGTATTCTATGTTCATCAGAAAAAGTATTACATATTACTTCTCTATACCTTCTGCATAGAATAGGTTTAAAATGGCTAGTAGTCCTTTTAGTAACAACTTCATCAAACAATTGTTGGAAAAGCTGTCCTGGGTAGCCCGTTTCCCGAAACATAACTTTCAATATATTACATTCAATCAGAAAGTCAGCCTCTGATGAAACCATTATGGCTGGCCTAACCAGTTGACCCTTAATAATTGCCCTTTTCTGGTGGAATGGGTTGCTACTACTGAAATGAAGAAAAGTGTTTGAGTAAGTGGGTTTCCTAAAAATACTAGCCTTGAATATGTTGTTGGGTCTATCTTTAGACAGTGACATATCCAGAAAATTAATGGAGTCTATGTTAAACTCAAAAGTGTAATCTAGGAAGTCTGTAAATTTAGTGATCTCATTAATAAAAGTTGTTACAGAACCTAAACTTCCTTTCCACATAAAAAGCATGTTGTCCTGATATCTAGTATACCATTTTACATTTACTTTAAAATGAGGTTCTGAAATAGGAAATGTCTTTCCCAAAATGCCATGACTGAATTTGTAAAACTACCACCACATGGGGAGCCCATGGCTACCCCAGTTATTTGCAAACAGAATTCTTTGTCAAAAAGCATAAAGTTGCTGTTCAAAACTAGAGCTAGTAAGGACGCAATAACATTTATCTCTTGCTGGTCCATCCCTTTCAAAAATAGAAATTCAGTAACCCATTCTATGCCATCCTGTTGAAGTATGATGGTATATAGATATATAGTTGTGCAACATGACTGTACAAGGCAGTAGTCATTCCCATAGCCCTACTATTGCAAGCCTGCTGATGTCATTCACTTTGAAATACACCTTTGTGAAAGAAGTAGCCCAGTCATTTCTGTGGCACATCCTATGACTGCGTAATGCTGTAGTGTGATATGCTAGTTAGGTAGGAGATCTAATCCCACATATGGTAACTCAGTGTGTGTGTCTCTCACTGTGTATGTAGGGAGCAATGTTTTTTAGGCTAGTCACACTCACTACAACTCAAATGCCCTACTTTGGCAAGCCTGCTGATGTCATTCACTTTGAAATACACCTTTGGAAAGAGAAAAGCCCAGTAATTTCCGTGGTGCATCCTATAACTGTGTAATGCTGTAGTCCAATAAGCTAATTAGGTAGGAGTTCTAATCCCAGACATGGTGACTTTGTGTATGTGTGTCTCTGTCTGTGTAGGGAGCAATACTTTTTAGGCTAGTCACACTCTCTACAATTCAAATGCCCTACTTTAGCAAGCATGCTGATGTTATTCACTTTGAAATACACCTTTGGGAAAGGCATAGCCCAGTAATCTCCATGGCATGTCCTTTAACTGCGTAATCCTGTAGTGTGATAAACTAGTTAGGTAGGAGTTCTAATCCCAGACATGACAACTGTATGTGTGTGTGTGTGTTTGTGTGTCTCTGCCTGTGTAGGAAGCAATACTTTTGAGGCCATTCACAGTCACTGAAACCTCCATTGACCTACTTTGGCAAGCCTGCTGATGTCATTCCCAGTGAAATACATCTTTGGAGAAGAAGTACTCCAGCAATCTCTGTGGTGTGTTCTATAACAGAGTAATGCTGTAATGTGATATAGTAGTTTGTTAGGGGTTCTATTCCCAGACATGGCAAGTGGGGATTTTTGTGTGTGTGTGTGTGTGTGTGTGTGTGTGTGTGTGTGTGTGTGTGTGTGTGTGTGTGTCCGTTTTGTTTGTCTGTGTAGGGTACAATGCTTTTGATGCCATTCACATTCACTACAACCTCCACTGACCTACTTTGGCAAGCATGTGATGTCATTCCCAGTGAAATACACCTTTGGGGAAAGCATAATCCAGTAATCTCTGTGGCATGTCCTATAACAGCATAATGCTGTAGTGTGATACACTAGTGTGTTAGGGGTTTTATTCCCAGACATGACAAGTGTGGATGTTTGTGTGTGTGTTCCTTTGTCTGTGTTGGGCGCAATGTTTTTGAGGCCATTCACAGACACTACAACCTCCATTGACCTACTTTGGCAAGCATGTTGATGTAATTCCCAGTGGAATACACCTTTGGGGAAGGAGTACTCCAATAATCTTCATGGTGTGTCCTCTAACAGCGTAATGCTGTAGTGTGATAGAGTAGTCTGGTAGAGGTTCTATTCCCAGATACGGCAATTGTGGATGTTTTTGTGTGTGTTTCTTTGTCTGTCTAGGGTGCAATGCTTTTGAGGCCATTCACAGTCACTACAACCTCCTCTGACCTACTTTGGCAAGCCTGCTGATGTCATTCCCAGTGAAATACACCTTTGGTGAAGGAGTACTCCAGTAATCTCTGTGGCATGTCCTATAACAGTGTAATGCTGTAGTGTGATATAGTAGTTTGGTAGGGGTGCTATTCCCAGACATGGCAAGTGTGGATGTTTGTGTGCATGTTTTTTTGTCTGTGCAGGGTGCAATGCTTTTGAGGCCATTCACAGTCACTGCAACCTCCATTGACCTACTTTGGTAAGCATGCTGATGTCATTCCCAGTGAAATACACCTTTGGAGAAGGAGTAGTCCAGAAATCTCCATGGCGTGTCCTATAACTGCATAATGCTGTAGTGTGATAAACTAGTTAGGTAGGACTTTTAATCCCAGACATGCCAAGTGTCTGTGTGTCTGTGTTTGTCATTCACATCCTAGGTGGAGGTGGCTGTGAGTGTGTAACAACTTTACTCATTGTGGAGCAGGTTTTGCAAAATTCTTATATAGTGGCCCTATTACATGTCACAATGTCCACCTTACAAGGATAACAGATGTAAAATAGCCAAGAGGCTGGGATGCCAAACTATATCCCTTCATGGGATATCAAGGCCTGGCGAACAAAGTAATCAACCCTTGTACTACCCAGAGAACACTCTCAACCCATGTCTCATACACAAAAACACTTGCCTAGGCAACATCCGCTATATTGGTAGTGCCCTGCATATTGCCCACAGATAGTAACCGTGGTGTGATTGCAGTGGACTACAATGGGCATGGCACCATGTCCATCAGTACAATAGGCACGTAATGCAGACAGTGCACCTTCACTATGTTCCCCACTGGATGCCTGCAACACCTGTGATGCCATCAAATGTGACCCTCAAAGGACATACCATGCCTTAAACACATGTCTTGTATGGACAGATGCCACTGACACCAGGGCATACCTGCATTATGCTATCAGTGTAGATGCAGGGTCTACCTGCTGTCAATTACCAGTTCCCACCACATGAGTCCAGGACTAGCACATCTGATGATCACAATCTGTGTACACAACATGGGCCAGACACCCCAGGTACAGTTCCACATGTCACTCTACATGCATGTGGGATGTGTGCACATCCCAGACACCGTCCATGTCATGGACTAAAGAACACATACATGGCAAGCACTGCACAGCACTGGCCACACAAAATAGTAACCCAGGTGACTGTATGGTGAATACAATACCCACCTGTGTGGGCGAATCCAGACACTACACACCTGAGCCACACTGCAGACCATTGTCATGTGGCCTGATGCCAAAGTATACCCTTCACCTAGCCTTGTATAGCCGTCTGGCACAGTCAACCACTACACACCCATGAAGCAATGCACCCATGCATGTCAGTACTGGCATCCTGTGTCTGTGTGTGTATGGTGTATGATGCTTTTGACCACATTCACACTCACTACAACTCCCATTGGCATACTGAAGCATGCTGTCTGATGTCAGACACCTTCCCATACCCTTTGCCCATATAGCCTCCAGATAACCCTTGTGGTGCATGTGATACCTGTGCATTACTGTATTGTGGCAAACAAACTAGTTAGGAAGTGTATTCTTGACCCTGCCAAGTGTGTCAGCATGTGTGAGTCCCTGAGAAAGTGTGGCTTATTGATGCTGACACCTGTTCATGTGGACAGGCATGTGTAGTACACCTACTGTATCGCTTCTATATCACTGTTGCAGATGTCACTCACCATCACATATATATTTGGACAGCTCCTCAACATGTAAGCTATGAGGTGCATGCAAGAACTGCATAAACATGTGATAACAATACATAGTTAGTCAGGGGTTTGAAACCTCATTCTGGTAGGTGTGTGACACAAACATGCTTAGGTTTTACTCTCCCACCCCCTCCCTGACTTACTTTGTCTCTGTCTGTCTCTCTGACTCCCTCTCTGGTGGATGTGGAGAAGTACATTTGCGCTGCTTAGGCAGCAGCTTGTGTTTTGTAAGTGATGCTCATGATCAGCTGATGGTCTCTGCACAAATTGCAGTCCTTCTCTAGCTGATTGCATGTAGAACAGCTGTGGTAACATTCCCATAGCCAATTGCATGAACACACACTCCAATATCTAGGAACATCATGTTGGTGTTGGGCATTTTCATTCACTGTGAGCAGGACCTAGATCTAGTCTTTGTCAAACAGCATTGCAGATGGTTTTGGGATTTATCTCTAACAACATACACTGTGGAAATAGGCCAACAGATAGGAGGGGGATGTGCCTGATATGACTACAGAATATAAGTGTTGCTATTCTGCATTTGGACTAATGTTGGTTTAACAGGGTGTGTGTCGATATAGCTGGTCTACATGTTTTAATACCTGTCATGACAGTGCTATGTTTTTGATGAAACTCCCATCTGTAGGGTCATCTGCAGACTGGGCAGTGTGTGGAGCCTTTTGTTTCTTGTGCTACTCACAGAATAACTATCTGAGAACTGCAGAAACATAGTGTGAGGATTGCAGTCAGTACATGGTGACAGCCATGAGAGTTACTGACTTTAAATCCCTCATAGGACATATGTCACAACAAACCCTGGTACGACAGTAAATGTATGATGTTATCACAGCAACATGCCAATAATGGGGCAGTGTTCATAGCTCCAGCCACCAGTTTGTCAACCTTTGTACATATGTCATGCAGTAAGAGGTTCATATGTTCTGTACACCATTATTTATTGACATCATACCTGGCAACAAGCCAGTCAGATATCAGACTGCTAGACATGTTATGTATAGTAGGGGTTGTTTCTGAGGACAAAACTTGGCCATTCTGCAGTTGTGTGTACAGTACTGGGGTCTGTGTACTTGATTGTCAATAGTATGTGTATTGTGCATGCGTACCTTATTATACTATCAGCTGTCCTGTGATTACATATCAGAAAAGTATTCCTGGTGTATCTTGTGTCAGTCCATGTCCATGTAATGCACGATTCCAAAGGAAAGTACTGCCATATGAACAACCCCACAATCACACATGTGCATATATGGACACCCACACAAACACACACACATGCACACACACATCCTACATTCATCAACCTCCCTTCACTTCACCAGAGTGAACCTACAGACAAAATAACCACCCACCCAGACACACACACACATACAGGTGAGGTTGCACAAAGATAGTACACACAGCCCTCCCATTACCCATCTGTTAACATGCATAACATATGGTACACAGCAGCATGCAGTGCAGATATGGTCAATCCATGCTAGCAACAGTATACATTTGTGTTATGCATGGGCTGTGTTAGTAGATGATGCCCCTTCCCATGGAAACCACTGCACCCATGTACACAGTATTGCTGTGCACCTGTTCTGCACCCTGACATGTACTGTGCATCAAACCTCACAGATGTACAACCCATTGCTGAATGTGTAGTACTGTGTCAGTTATATCAGCTGTAATGCTTACAGCCCCTATGTTTTTCAGCAACATATACCTGGAATGATACGTAGACAGATGTCATTTGTGAATGCCTGATGTTTGGTTTACAGATCTCAACATCAGCAGACCATGTATGACCAATCCAATACTATCACACTGACAACCGTCAGACCATACCATGGCTATGGGGAGTGTACACACCCTTATTGATATGACGCACCCTTCCTTGATCTGCCATGGGACCACATCACTGCATATATTAACAGTACATGAGCCTGATATGTGACATATATCCTGTACATTCACATGTAGGGTCTACAAAATGTGTTAGGTGTGTGGATGCTGACCATGATGCATACACTCCGTGTGTGCATATGTATGCACACTCTTATCATGATGGTTTGTTGCACGTATTGTTATGTGTACTACAGCAGTCACTATTCCTGGCAGGTTTATACTAGCATGGGCCATCTGCATTTGCCAGTGTATGGTCAGCCTGCCCTACACATGTCCCTCAAATCTGCATGAATGCAAGGTCTACTCATGTGCACATCCCTTGGTGTTCACGCACTGCCGTCACTATTGCTGTGGGGGTAGGGTTACGTCTGCCACAGTTCTTGAACCTGACTGTGTGCAGATACAGCCATTCTTAGCATCCTTAGGATCCCTGCTGCAGTGCACTGGTGTGTCATGCTGACACCCCCTCCCCACTTTCAGCCTTTTTGCAGATGCTTGACAAGTATGGCCTACACATGTGTGTCAGTTTGCAGTGTCCCATACACTGGACACCACGTATTACAGCCTAGTCCCAGCTAATAATGTGGGCCACAGTAATAAATGATGCCATAGAGTACATCTGTAACAGTTCCCATTGTAATACTGGTATATACACTGTTGTTGCACTGTATAAGGGTGATGGTTCACACATGTTCCTACTGTAGGCCATGTGTGCCACCATTATGTTAACCCCTGAGGACACATTTTGCATTGACAAGATGTTAGTTATCTTATAGATGTCTGACATACCCTTCCAATACCCCATCATGGTCACCACTGTGATGTAGTGCATTTAACAGCAACAATACGTGAACATGTACAGCATGCATTATGGATAGTTGTGTTAGATGTGCGCATGGAATATACCATAGCCATTACATGCCCGGTGTATTAGCAAGCATCAACATAAACCATACTCACCAGCTACAGGCTGCTGCCTTGGTGGTATACCAGAGGGACCTACATAAGAGTGTGAGAGATGTGATGTCAGTGGCCACAGCTGTGGCATTGCTGCAGGGTGGGTGCAGCATTACAGTGCATCAACAGTACAAGTCCACAATACTACCACTATATCTGTTTATTACTACTATGCAGCAACAAACTATATATATGACATGTCAGATATGCATGATCTACCTGTACAGATGCAAATGCAAAGGAGGACTAGTGATGCACCCTGTGGCCTTACCTCTCTCTCTCTCTCTCTCTCTCTCTCTCTCTGGCTTTTGTGGGTGATGCACATGATCAGGTGATGGCTTCCGCATCAGTCAGTGTCCTCCCCTTGCTACCTGCATGCAGCATGCTGTGTAGTACTTCCAATTACCATTATCATGGCAACCCACTAATATAAATCTCTACAGCATGTGGGCATGGTCCCTTTACCTTTCCTGTATGGTGGATATCCTTCCTGTGTGTGGGCAGCAGTGTTACAGACAGCAGTTAGCAATACCTCTTACAAGAGAACTTGCACACTCAAGCCAGCTACATATTTGTATGAGGTTTCCAGAACTACAAACAGAGTGTGAGTACTGTTGTTGTATGCATTGTATAGCACCGGTGTTAAAGGGTTTGTGTGTACATACTAGTTTAACACAGACTGCAGTCTGTCTGCATAGCTCTCAACTGTGTGCCTATCCACTTGATGGCCAGAGGTGTGCATGTTATGTTTTGCCTGTCCAGCACACAGGTCTTGTGTCAGATATATCACTGGCTCTCTGTGTGTGTGTGTGTGTGTGTGTGTGTGTGTGTGTGTGTGTGTGTGTGTGTGTGTGTGTGTGTGTGTGTGTTGAGTGCTATCAGTACATGGCTACATCCATTTGTGTTTCTGACTTCATATTCCTGACTAAGGGTAAGTTGCAGACTATCTTGTAACACCACTGACTTGCTTAGTGTATGACAACACTATTTCACATATGGGCCTGTGTTCCAGCCTCTGTCGTCCACCTACATACCATGCTGTGTCCATATGACATGCTGTCAGGGGTTATGTAGTGGCTTGTGAGTATGTCATGCTGCCATTCCTGCCATCATTCCACTGCTGTTGTGGCCTCCACACATTTTGTGGGGTTGTGTCCGTATATGTGTGGGCGTCATCTGCACAATACATGTGTTTCCTTATGCAGTCCAGAGGCCAGTGTACGTCAGTCTATGGGGGGGGTGCACCATAACTAACCTAGGCTGTTACAACATGTGAGGGGTATTAGAGGTAAGCTGCCTTAATGTATCTGGATGTACATTACCATACAATTTACCTTGGGTAAATGCAGGCCTACTGCTTCATGCCATACAGACTGTTCTGTTTGTCAGTGCGATTTTGATGCTTTCAGTTATGCCTTGTTATGTAACAGTTACATCCCATTGTATCATCTGAGGTGTTTACCCCCTAGGGATTGTGTACAGAATGTAGATAGAGGCTGCAGGACTATACATCTGCATTACTTACTGTTGATTGATTGTTATTCTGTGACCCAGTCTGTCTTTACTGTTGTACTACTTGAAGGCCTTGACCTGGACAGCAACCTATGTAATGCTTTCTGGAATACTGTATTAATGTATCTGTTTGACAGTTGCATTAGTCTGTTTATATGTATTTCAGAGTCTAAACAGCTATATCACATGGCATATACAACTGTAATAGTACACAAATAAAGCTTTCTTATGTATGCAAACCTGTTTGTGGTGTTATATCCTTTGAACCCTCTGTGGTTATATGTTGCAAGCAACAACTGCCTTTTGTATGGGTGACTCATACGATGTCCAGTTGGTAAGGTGGCAACTGCAGGCATACTGGCTGTTCCATATGGTGTGCACCCTCTAAGTATGTATCTTCATATACATATCTGTGTGTGTGTGTGTGTGTGTGTGTGTGTGTGTGTGTGTGTAGTTACATATATATATATATATATATATATATATATATATATATATATATATATATATATATACTTACACATACACACACACACATATATATATATATATATATATATATATATATATATATATATAAATATATAGATATATAATATATATATATATATATATATATATATATATATATATATATATATATATATATATATATATATATATATATATATATATATATATATAGACATATATGTCTATAGATGTATGCATATGTGTATATATATATATATATATATATATATATATATATATATATATATATATATATATATATAGTTCTATGACTTCATCGAACTGTCTATTCACGACACTCACCTCTTGACACCAAACCATCGACGGCCATATCATCGGCAATTCGGTGGCGATCTTCCCCCTCACAGGACCCATGGTAGCGCTTGTTCCTGTGTTACAACGATTAGGGTTTACGTGATTCCGTATAATTTACCTTGAAAGCGCTACCATGGGTCCTGTAAGGGGGAAGATCGCTTACTGGAATTGTCGATGATATGGCCGTCGATGGTTTGGTGTCGAAGAGGTGAGTGTCGGTGAATAGACAGTTCGATGAAGTCATAGGAACCCATATATATATATATATATATATATATATATATATATTTAGATATAAATATATACACACACACACACACACACACACACACACACATACATCTACATGTACAAATACATTTCCTGTACTGTTGAATGACTGTCCTGGAGGATATGTTTGTGAAAACATCAGGGTTATGTATATCTGACATGGCTCAGTGGTAAATCACTTTGGCTATGGTGTGCAGGGTCCTAGGTTTGAGCCTTGCAGAGGATGTTTATTTTGTTGCTGGACAGAACAAGGGCCTTTGGATACAGAGTGATTAAGGCACTTTTAAGCAGTTGTAAGTGGGTTTGCGTGATGGTAAGCTCTGCTTACTTCCGGTTACATTTTCTTATACTCAGCTTTGAAATTGCTTAACCTGTGTAGGCATTGCTTACCCCCACGCAAGCAGGCTTAAACCCGCTTACTGCTGCTTTAAAGTGCTTACTCCCGCTTTCCCCTGCACTAATTTCTTTAAAAGAAATGAAAAAGGGTTGATAAGAAAGCGGTGAAAAGGGGCACAAAGAGGGAAAGACAGTAGGGAAAATAGCTAGGGATGTGCAGGAAGGATGTAGGAAAGGTCCATAGCTGCCCATTTCTTCTACAGCAACAGCTGTACATATAACTGAATTTGGCGATAGATATGGACACTCATACCCCTGCGAGAAGTTTGAAGACAACAATAATATGTTGTTAAGCAAATTAGACCAGATTACATGTGTCCAGTAGACACATGTGTAGAATGGACAGCTATGTATGGGGCGAGATTTTTTTTTGTGGGAACAGATTGCCCTTTTTTTTCAGGTGAGACTGGGATGTTGGGGAGGGATAGTAGGTATATTTGGGGAGGTAGGTTCAGTAGGTTAACAGACAAGACAAACAAGATGCATACAGGGGTTGTATATGACACATGTGGGGGTAAACACCTTGCTGGGGAGAGGTGCTGGGAAATCTGAAGCCCATGAGCCCCCTAGGGGAAACAATGGGACTGAGGTCCCCACCCATGGGCAGTCACCACTGCACCTTCACAGCCTCAAAGGTGGCTGTGCTGGGGGTGAGTCAGAGAGCCAGGCCAACTATCTAGTCTTGACACACAGCCTTCAACTTGGCATAGCAGATCTCCAAACTCCCTGTAGAGCTCGCTACACACCATGCCCCTGACCTGGCAACAGGTGACAGTGTCCTGTCCATGCCCTCTCCCGGGGGGGCGAGCCCCATCCCCTGAGGTAGTTCCACCCAAAGGTGGTGCAGAACCAGCAGATGAAGAGGTCTCGTGGTGGGCACTAGACGCAATGATGCCTGGTGCCATAGCCAGATGAGGTGGGACAGGTGGGTCCACTGGGACCCGCATTCCCATATGTGCTATGGTGTTTATGTTTTATCAACATATGTGGGTTAGTAATAGTCAACACATTCCAGGATTAGGTATAACAGCATGCATAGATATTCCCATTAACCCAAACACCAGATATGGAACAGTTGCATAGCAAACAGAACACTTGCATATACGGGACCACAGTGGTAATTACAACAGCATGCAGGTACATTGATGGCACCATGCCACAAGTGTGGGAGTATTTCAACATAGCACATGCATAGAAAGAGATTTAAATAATTATCGAACAATAGGACATATGTCCCAACATTACAGTTAAGTCAGCACATACCAATTGAGTTGGGTATTTAGTTTATTGTTGCAGATATGGTGGGGGGGGAGATGTCAATTAACAACTAGTATATTCCTGTAGTTCGCATTACTTTCCAAGTCAGTGCTGTTATCTGTACCTTTCAAGTATCAGTACACTACCCTATTGCCTTACTTTGGACAGTAACAAACACAATAACCAAACGGATAATCCTCCACAGCCAAGCAAGCAAAATAAATCCACCGGAACCACGATAGAATCCAAAAATTTTAATAAAAATCCACAAAGCTTAGTTGGTTAAGCACTTTCACTCGTCAAGCGAGTTTCATCAGAACCGCTTGACGAGTGAAAGCGCTTAACCAACTAAGCTTTGTGGATTTTTATTAAAATTTTTGGATTCTATCGTGGTTCCGGTGGATTTATTTTGCTTGCTTGGCTGTGGAGGATTATCCGTTTGGTTATTGTGTTTGTTACTTTTGAGTTGAACCAAACGGTCTTTTGCATATTCTGTTACTTTGGACAGTGGTATGGCTGTCGACAACTATATGAATTAACTGGTTTTACCTGAGGTATATACCTCTTACCTGCTATACCTGTGGAGGAATTGTTTGTTAACACTAACTGTTTCTACACATACTCCCAGATTCAAGGTTGATGTTATGCACATACATGTCCATCTCTTTTTGTACAGACTCTGGGCATATCTTGACCACATGCAGGTGAACCAGGACATATTTTGACTAGTGCCCTCTTAAACCTTTAGTGAATTACAACAGTCTTATACATGATTTCCTAGACAGTTATATTATGTAGCACAGTGTGGGTGACAGTGATGAGTGATACCTTACTAATTAGAGCAACTGCAAATCTAACAATGCCATACAATAACAGAGTACAGGATATCAATCTTTTATTTGTAGGCACAGTGTTCATATCTGACCGACCTGTGGGAGCAATGTTTGTTAGCACTACCTGAATATTGCCACACAAATTACCAGATTCCACATTAGTATTATGTACATACATCTCACTCTATTACTGTACACACTCTGGTCACAGCTTGACAACATGGGGATGTAGATGGGACATACTTGGCTTATTACTCTCATAACATTTTGAGGAGTTGCTAGAGTGATAGGTTTCTTCTCATAGATGTCTGACAATCAGTTGTATTTCTTGTTTGCTGCCTAAACATCTGGGATCATCCCACTGATTTCCCAGGGGGACATGCAGCAGATATGGGCTGATTTACTGGATATCCTGGACAGTTATGGGGTATGATTCTGTATGCAGCCTACTACCACTCCCAGGATTCGAATCTAAAAATACAACAGTTCACATCTCAGTTGAGTGTGCTAGTTGGATTTTGTTGTCTGCTTTTATACTGTTTTCTATCTATGTCTCTCTCAACTGTACTATATGATCTCTTAGGATTACACCAGTCATATACAGACATTCTTACACATTTTATTTATGTAGCACAGTGTGGGTAAGAGTGCTTAATACAACAGTACTATTAAGTGATTGCAAATCTAAATTACCATATGATACCAGAGTAAACACATGCAGTCCAGCAGTTAGTTCTTTATTGTTAGGCTATTATGCTTTTATTTACATACAACCTATATGAGACTCTTCCTGACATATTATCTGATGTATGCAGTACATGCCTTAAACAATACAGGTTTTATACAGACAATTGACTTACTACTACTTTTAGATTTATTTCCTATGACAGTACATGCAAGAGTATTACTAACCTGCCTCACGTCAGAACCACTCCAAGTGACATCCATGGACCTCCTGGTTCATAGCCCGCTCACTTGCCGCTGTGAAGTACAGAAGAGGAATATTTAGCCATACCTACCCATAATATACATGAGCTGGCAATTATTAAACAGGTAGTGGACTGATACTTACACATGGCTGGGACCGCCCCTGTCCTCCTAGCCTCTTGGATCCACTGATCCAAGAGATCCCCCTTTCGCCGCTTCAGGTTAGCATAGTGATGCCTAACCTGCTCACCAGTTCGGGGTATGCCAGTGGCACTGGTGAGGTCAGGGACGAGACAGTCCCAGGCTTCTGCTTTATAATGTGAACCCTGGTACTGGCCCTGCAGCAGTCTCTGGTCATGGTCTTACACAAGGAGTCCTGCCATGACTCTGAACTCCTGGATGCCCAGCGCTGTGCCTGGAAGCACATACCCTCTCCCATTCCAGACATATTGCCTACAAGAGGAAGCTACAACCAGTTATGAGATGTATTCCCACCTATTGGGTTTAAATAGGGCCAATTTCTCGCACTTTGCCATGATTGGAAGGTTTTGAAAATGCTAAGCTATGGGAAACCTGCTTACCTAAGGTTGCCATTGTTTAAAGGGGTATACCAATGGCCAGACTGAGTTAGCTGGCCTACACATTGCTTACACCTACTAAGCTGGGTTGTGCAATGCTTAGCATTGCTTAATATTTCATTTGCATTATGTTTTCTTTTTGGCATTGATTTATTATTCATTACATGTTATATATGTGTTTGGTATCCATGATTCATGTGTATGTATACTGTATGGGGTTTTAGTGTTTATTGGGGGATTTCAAGACTTTATTACAATGACACCTTGCATCTGGGCTTACTGCAGTACTCCAGATCACATATTTATGTTATGTAGTAGGTTATGCAACATAAAACTGTATATAGATTCTTTTCACATGTTCACTTTGATTTTCCTATAGTGAGGATTTGTTTGGTGATACCTCACTCTTATATACTGTTGTGATGGCTTAGTGTTTAACTACTGTGACTGTAGTGTATAGGGTCCTGGGTTCCAGACCTGCAAGGGCTGTTTAATTTGTTTCTGGCCAGAACAGCGGCTGTTGCATACAGAGTGATTAAGGCAGTTTTAAGCAATTGTAAGTGGGTTTGCATGGGTTTGCACGAGGGTAAGCTATGCTAACCTTCAATGAAATATGCTTACAGAGAGTTAGCTTCAATATTGCTTAACCTGTGTGCGCATTGCTTACCCCCACGCAAACGAGCTTAAACTCACTTACTACTGCTTAAATATGCTTACTCCCACTTACTACTGCTTAATAGTGCTTACACTTGCTTACTAGTGCTTACTCGAGCTTACCACCGCACTAATTTAGACAGTAATGTCTAATGGTTCTTGGGAAGGTGGTGGATTTGGACACTGTATGGGGTTATCATTCATTACACATTTTACCTTCCATTTGTATCCGTGATTCCTGTGTACATATACTGTATGGGGCACTATTGATTATCTGTGGACTTTGTAACATTATGACAATGACACCTCACATCTGCATTTAATGCAGTACTCCAGTTCACAAATATATGTTATTTAGTAGGTTATGCAACTAAAAATATTTGTCATAAAGTGATTTGACATGGAAAATGGAATGTACTGGAGTAGGACTCAAACTAGGAATTACTACTCGTAACGCGAATGCTCTGCCCACTACACTATTGCTGTACAGCTTCAGTTGCCCTCTTACTTTTTATCCTCTTTTGCCATTTAAGCTGCATTAACCATAGCTAAGTGATGGGCAAACACATGCACCTTTGGTTAAATTTAATCTGTTTCATAAAATAAAAAACATCTTTATATTTGATGTTTTGACTATTGCTCTTGTAAACGTGGTGGGATGTTGCTGGGGGTATGAGAACACCTATGAGTGGTCTTGCTCATTCTTTTATTAATACTCTGCTGTTCTTCATTGCAGGGGTGTGTATATTCTGAGAGTTCTGCTCTCAGATATGCGCCCTGCTCTCGTACATGCTCCGTGTAAGTTTAGGAGCTCAGGCAGCGAACCTTCATTAATATGCATGGCGAGCTGCCGTCCTTCTCCGAAACGGACGCTTTCGTGCAGGAATAAGCTAGTCCTGCATGGAAGGATAGTGAATCTGGGGGATTATCCTTTCCTCAGTGTACTATGGAAAGGTGAAGCTGTTACAAAGTCCATCACTTCCTGCTGTAGTATGGAATTGAATGACTTCTGCATAATAATTGGGGAATATTTTTACAGTGATGTAAAAATCCAGAAATATATGATGAAATCCTCTTTTGTGAAATATAATCTACCTCTGTGCTTCACTAAACCCGGATCTGCTGTATACAAAAGATCATAGCATTTAACTATTCTTAGCTAAGAACAGAGTGAGTTAAGGACACACTTCAATCCCCTTTCTTGTATATCATGCTTCAGTGACAAAACAAAATTTAACTTTTCACATTGAGTATATGCCTCTACAGAAACACTTAAGAGGTACCTTCTTGGAGCAAGTTTATTTATTCATTTATTTGTTTTTATGTTGACCAGGAAAGTCCAACTCGGTAAGTATCCATTTTCAGGGAAAACCTGCTGAGAAAAGCTCCACATAAGTTTACATGCAGTTTTACATTGCACTGAGGGCATTAGAAATACAATATGTATCAGGAAGTCTAAATCATTTAGTTTACATTATAATGAGTAACATCCACAAAAGCTTGTGCATAGTTTGGAGGCATACTATAAAAAAAGAGCAGGATATACAGTAGCTTTACAAAGTTTCATAGTTTTATAGTTCCCAACTACAACAACTTTGCGAAAGTGAAACATGAATTGCAACAGATAACATTGCTAATGGATTCCAAGTGATAGTAAAAAGATGATACTATATAGTGCTATGGTGAAAGGAATAGGTTAAAGACACAAAGAAAAACAGAAGACTGAGAAAGGCAACATTAGTTAGGAGGCGGTTAAGACATAGTTAAAAGTCTGTCCTTATAGTTGTTTGTTGAAAAGAAAAGAAAAAGCTCTCAATTGGATAAAACTGCCCATCTACTTAAAATATGCTCAATTGCTCACAGCATATATGATTACACACTGTCCTGCCTCCTGTACAGCTTTAAATCCAACCTAAAAAATATTCCTCCAATCTCCCACTGTGATCAACTGACCAGATGTAGTTTGGATATATGTCTATCCGTCAAAGTCCAAAGCATCGAATGGTGTGTATCATCGATCATGCTGCTCATTGAGCTGTTCTGACTAAAATCACATTATGGTAAGGAGAAAGAAATTTGCCCTTTCCCCAGTGTAGTGTTGGAGTTCATATATACAATTAGCAGGGGGTGTGGGTGCATAGCCCCCATGAAGAGGTTTCAATGAACAGCATTTGTGATACCATGCCATTCTTTTACCCTTTGATGAATAACCATAGACCCATGCAATTCACTATTTATAAACCAAACAAATGAGCACGACACGGTCTTTCCTCTTACTCTGTCACTAAATCCCAGAGTTCTATCCCTACAACCATCAGAACAGTTACCTCCATCCAATCCTTCAAATTCTATAAAAAAAGATTACTTAAAAAAGGAATGGCTTTGCTCATGCTCTTTACTCCAGGACCTTTCTTCAATTACAAATCTACCTTCCTTGCCCCATTTCAAATCAGTGTTGAACATTTTCAAGTATAACATTAAACTGAATCTCTACAATCACCTCACATCCCAAAATCCTTGAACATTTCACTTCAGTCACTTGTAAATATATAAACATCAACATCTTTCCTCCTTTAGCCTTACTTACTATAGAAACTGTTTTCTCCCTTCACCCTGTCTCCTGTACACAAATAAGTAAACATTATCATGTACTGTCTTATTTTAATTTGCTTTCCCACCACTATTTCTCAAATACCTGTGCACAATGTCTGTCATAACTAGTATGCCTGGACCTAATCTTGTCCATTCTATTCACATACTACTATGTACATAACATTGTTTTCAGTCATAAGTACTGCTATGTCATTCAAATATTGTAAATATTTGCCTGTATGTATTTAGTATCACACATGCATTTCTATGCATTTTACTGTCATAAATGTATAACTTTTATATGGCATTGCTATTAAATGTGGTTTTGTCTTGGGAGGTTTTCTCCTGGGCCTCTGCTGAAAATGGGAATATACTCAGACAGATCATCCCAGTAAACAATTGTCAAATAAAAACAAGTAAATATGAAAGAGGGTGCTGTGTGATAGTTGCATAACCGAGGACAAAAGGAATCTGGAAGGGGAAGGGGAGAAGCAGGAGATATAGAAGATTATGAACCAATTATAATCTGCTTATTATGTATTCTAAACATGGAAGCCAAGAAATTCACCTCGAGAGCAAAGCTCGAGAGGTGAATCCACGCATCAGTTTCAAGAACACATAATTAAGGATATGATCAGTGACCCATTCATAATTCTTTGTAGTGCATGCAGCTTTATCTGCTCCATGTACTACTAGTTATAGAACAGAAAAAAAAAACACTGTTTTGCTGGCTTTCAAAGCCATAAAGCACTTAGTGAGCTCTGTCAAGAAGACAGTGAAACTCATTATCTTATGTTTACACTCACCTTCTGTGCCTGTCAGCTGTCCAGATTTTCACAGAATGTCCAGATGTTTACCTCATTTTTTCATCTTTTCCTTATAAAATATATGGTTTTCTGGCAAATCACTAAAAATTGAAGTCAACATACGTCTGCATTTTGGACTTTCTATTCTTCAGAAAATTCAGTCAAAACCAAATCCTGTTACTCTAGCAACTTTACAAGTTTGTAAGAGGAAGTCAGGATCCATTATTGGCACAGACAGCAGGGAGCAATAAATCTTTGCTGTGATTTTCTGGTCAGAACTGGCAGATTTGACTGCCTAGAGTGAGACGTGACCTTATCAAGTTAAGCAGGGGTGCTTAGCATTTCTTAAGATCGAGTCTCGCTCTATAGTAGCACTTAACTGATTTGTCTTTTTTACGGCTATCAAAGCATAATCACCACACTCCATGCACTTCATGGATATTCTCCCAGTTAAGATGGCTGTATAGAAATTTTAGGGAGTAAATGATCCAGGTATGATGTACATGATTGGGCCTAACCAGGAATCGTACATTAGCAGAGCCAGTTATTGCTTAGGAGCTAAGTTTGGTTTTGAAATGTGGCAAATTGTCTGTCAGTTTGATTGGGTGAGGGATAGAATTACAAAGTTTTGACTCATAGTTAGTATAGAGAATCCTCAGCATTGTTATTGGATGTGGTTGCTAGTAAGAGGGATTTGTTACTAGATCTTTAGGTCTGTGTTACAGGAGTAAAACTGTAGTGGATTTATGACCACAGGGTACTTTTCTCACATATAAATAACTTTATGAGCAGTGACTAGTTGGGAAATTGTTAATCAGTGGGGAAATTCTAGCCAGTTTAGGTTTTTTAGACCAACATAGTAGTGAGCCCTGTGTGGGGTAATCATAGAAAATTGTGTATTTTTTGCAATGGATTGTCTGGTAGAGTCAGTAAGATATGGCTTGACCCTATAGAGTGAAACTAGTTTAATACCTGTTTTTTTTTTTTTTTTTGATAACTTGAGATAGATGCTTGTCAATTTTTATTTTTCATCAGTTAATGCACCCAATACTTTATTTTGACAAACTGTTTTATTTTGGTGTTGCGGGATGAGTAAATATGAAATGAGGATTTCAGTTTTGTGTATTTCTTGGGAGTAAAAACATTACTTCCGTTTTGTTAGGATTCAGGAGTTGGTGGAGTTGGTTAGCCAGGATTCAATTGCAGTGAAAGAGAAATGGGTGATTTATTGAAGTGTTGGAAGGGTTTGTGCAGAACAGATGACTGCAGAATTATCTGTATACTGCACAACAATGTCAAGATTAGTTGCTGTATGTCATTTATTTGTAAATATGTTGAATATGAATGGTCCCAAAATCAATCCTCATGGGACTCCCAACAGTTACTGGTAAAAATAGGAAAAATACATATTGCCATTTGGCAACTTGTTGTCTGCCAGATAGATAGCTATGGCACCATGACAGGGATAGCTCAGAGAGGAGTTTTTGATGGAAGATGGTATTGAAGGTTTTGCAGAGGTCTATGAAAAGGGAAGAGACTAAGTTAACTTAATTTCTATTTTGATTTGTGGTCTTAGTGAAGCTAGGGACTGCAGTTAGCACTGTGACTGAGACTGAAACAATGGTATGCTTTGGATAGAAAGTTATTGTCAATGAGCTATTCCATGAGTTGGACAAGGACAATTTTTTTTTAATATAATAGGGTAATAATATTTCCAATAATAGGGTAGATAGGAATGTTACAGGTCTGCAGTTTGAAAATCTGGTCAAGTTTCTACCTTTGTGTTAGGGAATGATGTAGGACAGCATATACAGAAGGGATGTGATTTTCTTGTACTGAGTGGTTTATTAGTATGGTGATAAGGAAGATGAGCATCTACTGCTATTTTAGATGCTCAGCAGGCAACGTGATAGCTGCTAATGTGCGTAATTTTAGTTTGAAAAGCTGCTTTCTTATAATGGAGGTCTAGACTGTTTTAAATGAAAAAAATGTTGTTACTTAGTGGATCTGTTGTAAAGAGAGGGGAGTTGTGCATTCTGTTTGATTAGTGATATAACAGAGTTAGTATAGTAGGAGTTGCATTGTATTTCTATGCTATCATTGTTTTTAGTAGTCTTAGGGATTGGAGTGGTGGACTGACCAGGCTAGAGAAGCTTTTTTTTAATAGAGGGATAAAATATTCTTATGTTTCTGTTTTTTTTTTATAGGTTTATAAGATGTCTAAAATTTTGGAAAAAATATTGGGTTTTATTTATGTATTGTAGTTTCCATACTTTCTCTGTTCATTTAAGTAAATGCCTGATTTCTTTGTTAGGCAGATTGCTGTGGCTAATTTTGCTCTCTTTGATCTAACTAGTGCCATTTCATTTAAAATGTTAAGGAAGGTTTTGATAAAAGGGGGAACAGCATCATTTAGGGGCAGTCTCTTCAGCATATTCCAGTTTTACAGATGAAGGGATGAGATTAAGGCATCTTTGTTAAATGTCACATTATATACTTAATTATATATTATCATCCTCTTTATTCTAAGATGCCTCAATATTTAAGGTAAGAGATGGTCACTAATGCTGTCAGGTAAACATCCAGAGAGATTCATACTAGAGGTTTGAATGGTTAAGATCCGGCCAAGAATTGATTATTTCATCAGTTCTTGCTGTGGTTAAGATTAATTGGTAGGAGCCATGTAAGTCTGGGGAGTTTGTTGAGGTCTCTGAGTTACGAGCTTGCCAATCAATATTGAGGTCATCCATTATATTGATTTCCTGATATATGTTCTGTGATAGTCAATAGACAATGTCTTCTGCTTTTGTCATGTTGTTGCCTGGACGAATATAGATATCCACAATGGTTATAGATGTTTTTGTATTTACTTTTAGTTTTGTGAGAATTAATTCTGTGTTGTTAAAAATTGGAATATTAAGGGTGTGGAGATTTAGTTCAATATATATATTTTTTTATGTATGACTGCTATTCCACCTCCTCATTTATTTTTCTATCATTATAGCCTGGGGATAGAAATTAATTATCTTTTATTTCTGGTTTTAATGAAGCATCATACCCTGACTGACTCTCTCTCTCTCTCTCTCTCTGTCATTCATATGTCTAAACTACCACCAACCCCTTACATTCCAGCTCTCCAACTTTAACATGTAAATGTAAATAAATCCTATCTACATGGATAAGTGTATACTGCTTTTCTTTGTTCCTTTGTAAATGAAATTTGTATATGACTAAACATGTAAATGCAACCTGCTATTGTATAACACTCCTACCAAAATCAAATTATATTAACCTCTGTCTTGCTTTTATTGCCAATAGGATGATTCTAAAACCCCATGTGTACTGTTAAGAAATTGATTCTTTTTTCTCTGTAAGTTCCTTGTAATTTTTGTAAATTTCTGTAAATCTAATGGAGCTTTTTCCCTGGACCTCCACTGAAAATGGGCTTAACTGTCCAGTCAGACCATCCCAGTAAACTCAATAAATAAATAAATAGATAAATAATAGCTACATTGGGAGGGTAGTGTGCCAGACAGGCATGGAATTCATATATATTTAATATGCTCCTGAGGGTCATGGTTAAAAAGGACAAATTTGATCCTCTATTGCTTTTGTCTGGGGGGGGTGGAGATTGATGAATTTAAGTGCATATGTGTGGTAGGATGTTATTTGTACTAAAAGAGGAGGGTTAGAAGCAATGTATAACATTTTTAGATGTGCAATGAAAGCAATATTAGTTGTCAGCTATGTTAGAGTAAAGCAGAGCAAAGCAAAGGTAGTGGGAGACTAAAAAAGTAAAGAGATGGGTAGTCTTAGATTGTAATTTGGCAGGGAGGGGGGTATAGTCTTTGATATGAGAAGCAGGAGGGTGGAAGGGTGTTCCTTGGAAGAATGTTTCATAAAGAGCTGGGGTACTAATTAAGGAGGAAATATATTATGTGTCTTTGTGGGGGGATAGTGGAAGTATTGTAGCTAGTCTAAAAAGGAGAGGTTAATGAAGCTCTGTTATATTAGTGGCTAGATGAGAGGAGTAGGTAGAGTATTAAGAGATAGAATATAATTATAATAGGAATGGGTGGGAATTGGAGGTAGGGTAGGGAAGTGAAGGAAACAAAAACACTGGAAGGACAAACAGAGTGGGATTCACCTGGATAGAAAGCCATTTTGAAGGAAAAACAATCAGTGAGATAAGCATATTAGCAGGTTAGTGTATTGATGAAGAGCACTCTGAGCATCTACGTAGATAAAAATAGATGTATAAAAATGTATTTACAAAGTGCAAACCAGCCCCCTCACCCTTCCAAATTTCTAAGTTTAAACATAGATGTAAGAAAACAAGAGTCATTAAGCCCGAAGAGGGGGGGGGGTGTCCATGGCATTAAGCCTAAGTATCCACATAAGCTCCGTTTTATAAAGATGTTCCTCTAATAGGAGTTTTATATTATTTTATATTATATGTGTGTATATTTACAGATTTTTTTACACACACACACACACACACACACACGCACACGCACACACACACACACACACACACACACACATATATATATATATATATATATATATATATATATATATATACTTTTTACTCAACCAATTTTTACTACTAAAAAACTTGTATTCAACTAATTTTACACAAGTATATTTGTTTTTTGTGACTGATGTTAGTTTTTTAAGTGGTGGGGAATACTTAATTGCATAATGTTTTGTATAGGTTGCCTATTGGCTGTTCACATCACATGATCCTGGGATTCACTAATCTTCCTTGCAGGAATAAGTTATTCCTGCACGGAAATGACCATTTAAAGGCAGCATGGCAGCGAGCCATGCATAGTAATGAAGGCATGCTGCCTCTGCTCCTAAACAGACACAGAGCATGGACGAGAGCAGGGGATGTGTCTGAGAGCAGAGCTCTCACAATATACATGCCCCTGCACTCAGGAAGTGCCACCCAGCAATTTCAATGAGCAAGAACGCTCATAGGAGGCTGCATAACTCCAAACTGTAGAAAGCATCACAAAATCTTGATTATCATTCCTCTCATTTGCATAGGATTGCCTGCTAATACCTTGTTACATGTCCCACACTGAGCCTTCCCCCTTAGCAACCACTATTCACTGCCATTGCTGTCTTCTGCCTGCCATTGGCTATAATGGAAAAATTGTGATTTTTCAGGAAAAGCTTATTTCAGAGGGTTTCTTTCATTTTCTGTCCCATCCCATTTGCGCACCACTGGCCAACGCTTAAACGGCTGATACTGGCCAAAAAAAAAAATAAAGTTTTTTTTTTTTTCCCAACTGTTTTCCATGCCAGTGGCCATAGATTTGGCCATTGCCATGCTTTACACATTACACACACCCTTCATTTGGAGCTGTCATGGCTCCGTTTTGTAGTTTGCAGAAATGTGCTCGGTTACTAACTGAGTACATTTCTGCAGGTTACACTAGTCCTGCATAGATGGCAGGTTACACTAGTCCTGCATAGATGGCTGCCAGCTTCCTAGATCACAAATTCACCTCATTTGCATGGTTTTCACTTGCAAATAGGGTCATTTGCATACAGGAGCTGTGTCCGTGCAAGAATAGTGCAGGAGCACTCGTGCACATCCCTGGAGCTTGTTCCTGGATCTCTGGATCTCTCGGTTTCCATATTGCCTCCAGCAGCTCCTGCACTATTCCTGCATGCCATGCAGAGCTTGCTGAATCCTGTGGATGTGTTTGAATTTATTATTTAACAGTTGTATTGTTTTACTATAGCAGTTCTGATGAAGTATTTGAAGTGAAGACGAAAGCACTTAACTGCTGTTGACCATGAATAAAATAGTTTGTGAACTGTTTCCATCCAGTTTTGGAGCCTCCTTTTGTGTTTTTTAGCTGTAAGTGTATTCAGAACAACTTTATTGCTGTTAGAGCTAAGTTTCTTTCTGGGCAGAAAGGAAAAGTTCAAAACACTGCTACTGAAATGAAGATGTTTTTTTTTTTTCAACTTTAAGATGGGTGGGGGCAATCTAAGTGCAGTGATGTGAGATTGCAGGAACTAGTTTCTATGGTATAATGATACTCATTAGTGAGGCTATGGGGGCAATCTAAGTGTTGTGATGAGAGATTAGTGGAACTAGTTTTTATTGGATGATGATGCTCATTAGCTAGGATATAGTAAAACACTATACATATATGTTTATTTAATACAATTTAGAGAGGAATAAACTTTTCTTATTCAAATAGTTCTAACAACTTAGGTTAAGATGATATAAAATGATAATTAGATTTCATCTTCTGCCTCTACATATGCTTAATAACTGCTTACAACCTCACTTTAGAATCCAGCCACTACTCATCCAGGTAACCATACAAACTAACCCCTGCCACTGCTTCCTCAGGTTCACAACAAATCCCTACCACTGCTTCCTTAGGTTCCTCATGATATCAGGCTTTACCACTAACCCTCACTACTTCTACTATTCTGATCCTCCACCACGTATAGTATTCTGGTCCCTTTGAAGACAAGGATGACCAAATTAGGCCTAGATATGTAGGCACACTGATAACAGACACCTACCATTTCTGGCAGTCAGCATCTGAAAGTCTCTGGATACAAAAAGTATAATAAATACACTTCTCCACAGGGCCTCCTTTACATGAACACCCCTGTGAATGGCCCACTACCAAACTTTGTTGCAGAGGTAAACAGCTTCAAGCACCTGCCTCAAAAATTGAGAATCTTCAGGGAATTCATCACATTAAACAAAGCTAACATCAATATATTACAGTTAATCTCCTGCCCAAGAACAAAACTAGGAATGCCCAATATCTTATACCTCCTAACAAGTTGGGTGGTAAGCAGTGGTAGTACATAATATCATCCCAGGGTTAATTTTGTGCACATCCAAATATTTCCAGGATGGAATAACTAAAACTTATTTTTCTGAATACATCTCTTTTCCATATAACCATAGAAACAACATCCCACTGCTTTAAACCACAACCCTTAGTAGATATGGTCTATGATGTTGTATATATTTAACATTTTCTCAAACATTGTTAGCTTAATGACCAATAATTTCTAAATAGTTCTATAAGTTCTTCCAGGCTTAGAAACAGCATACCAAGGTACTGATTTTGAAGAGATGATGATGGTCTTTATCACAAAGTAATTTACACCTGTGCAAGTCACTACCTTGAGGATGCTGACATTTCTCTATGTTAATGATTTCAGAAGAACTTCCTAATGTGAAGTATGCAAAGGAAGAAACATGGAAGCCCACTGAGATGGCTTTGGATTATTCACAACTACATAAAACCTTGACAAGTCACAGTGACCTGATAAAGTGGAAGTAAAAACTGGCTAACCACTATCTCGTGCAGCTACAGTGTCATAAGTCAAAAAAGGAAATATGCTAATATTACTGGACATGTTATTAACTGCCTCATGACTTATATTAAGAATGCACTCTGCTATGTGTTGTCAATAGCTTTTGTTAAACATGAAGCTATTGACAGGTACTGACTGGATACAGAGCAGATGCTGGCTGTGTATAAATTGTGTGCATCACAAAAAAGCCTGCACAGTCAGTAGAGAAATCGTATCCAATTAGTCAAAGGTTTGCCTCTTGCTGGACATGCTACTTTTGGGCCATATGAACATCACAGTGCTTATAAAGGGGTATGTCCCAGACAGCTGCCTCTCACATTCTGAACATGTTTCCTATTGTCATATGTCTTGAACCTATGAATTACAGTTGAGTGCCATGACTTTGAAGAACAGTTCTGTATGGTAACAATCCCCTCACTCCTACTTAATACTATTCAACTCCACCCACAGTTATAGCTATTGTTCAACTTTCAAAATCCCAGCCACACCCCTTAAATCCTATGGAACAAGTTTTCTCAGTTCTCCCAAAAACTAAGAATACTTCATCCATGAGCCCTGATGACATGCCAGGTTACCTGATTAGCAGTGCCAAATATGGCCTTTCTGAACCCCTACTTAACCTCTTTAATCCAATCCTTTCCAGTGGATATATTTCTGAAGCCTGAAAAACAGGCATTGTAATGCCATTACATAAGGGTGGCCTAGTCATAGGCTCTGGTAACTGTAGACCCGTTAGTTGCAATAGTATCATATGTAGAACTATAGAGTGCATTATCTCAGGCCTCAATAACCTGTACATTGAACATTCCTTAATCTTGGATTCTCATCAAATCAGCTTTGTCAAAGGAAGGTCCTACCTCTTTAACCTCATTAATTTCTTTGAAAAAGTAACTGAAGCATTAGATAGTGGTTATGTAGTGCATACAGCATATCTAGACCTGACCAAGGCCTTTGACACTATCCACCATGCAGGCATTATTGATAAACTTGTAAAACTGAATATAAATCAATATATTGTGTGATGGATAGTTGACCAGTTGTCTGACAGAACCCATGTGTTTAAAGCCACAGGTGCCACTTCTGAAAACAAAAAAGTTAGCAGTGGTGTATCTCAAGGCTTAGTTTTGGTCCCTTTCCTAGTTATCATCTATTTCTTAGCTATTCAGGCCAGCACTCTAGGCCTATGGTTAACTGAGTTTGTAGAAGATTGCAATCTGGGTGTTGTTATACAATCTCCAGCTGACTTCACATTTCCCTCATTATGGGTTAGACCATGTTAAAAATTGGTGTGAGGACAATAATCTGAAGTTAAATGTAAAAAAAAAACTATTATAGTTAACTTTGGTAAACAAAACAGTTTTACTTACCATATATGTGATGCACCCCTCCAATCATTCCCTGCTGTAAAGAATCTAGGCACTCTTGTTGATGATTCCTTATCATTTGACCATCATGTCTCAATAGTTGTTAGAAAAGCCTTCTATCATTTCTAAAGGCATCTCCACTAGATCCAAAGAAGTCATAATTCCCATTTATTTTTATTTTATCAGACCCATTATTAAACATAGTACACTTTTTGCCATGCATTTGTCTAAACTTATCACACACCTTGGAAGACCTCAGAGATTCATAACCAAAAAAAATCAGTGGCTTCAACAATCTTACTTGTTAGGACAGACTGGAATCCCTTTCTCTGTACTCATCTCTTACTGACTCCTGCATGGAGATCTGTGTCTAGCCTCTTAATCTCCTGTTCCTTTGCAGAGCTAATGGTACCTCAGATACTTGTTTAGAGGAACTAAGCCTACATCAGCAGATAAATAAGACATGCTGAAGTGATAGATTCATACCCCAATATATCCCTAAGCTCTGGAACATTTTCACTACATGCCAAGTAGAGTGGCATCTTTGCCACCTTCAAGGTAATCCTGGATAAATGGATGGGCAGCCTCAAATTTTCCTCGTCTTTGCTGTCTTGTTCTCTTTTAAGCTAGAGAGAACATTAAAATAGGGTTTTTTTTAGACAAGGCTTGTAATGAACTGCAGACAGATTACCTAGTACTCATCTATGAACCTGTGAACGTACAAATTCTACCCACATCAAAAACAAATAACCCCCAGTTAAGATAGACAAATGTACATCAACCAGAAAGTGTGACATTCATTCACTCAACTAACAGATTATGTGGGCAACAGATGGATCCTGTGGAACAAAGGGTCATTTCCATGCAGTGTGCATGACAGCTACATGAAACAGGGTCATCACAAGAGCATCAGAGAGAAAGACACCTAGTAAGTGAGTACCATGCCTGGAAAAACATATATGTACAGCTAAATGAAATAATTGTGAATCCAGAGTTGTAGAAGACAGTGCGTATCACCCCAACCCATGACTAATGATTCTTATATACTATCCTCAATCACTTGCAAAAGAAGCACTTTATAGCACACAGCAGAAAGCAGAAAGGCAAGTAATCATGTTTGAAAAAAAAATACAACACCAAAAGGCACCAAGATGCAAGGAAGGCATCAGTGCACAACTTGCTTCACCACAAAAACGAAAAACAGGAATCCAGTAAAAAGGTTTATTTCTCTCTCTAGCACCTCGGCCACCAACAGCCTTCAAGGAGTAACAGTTAATACATACCACACAATATATATACACATCATCAATTGACAATTAAACAATTAAACAATTAATACACTTAAAATTTAAAGCCATACAAAACTTTCTGAAGAATACTCTTCCAGCAAAATTCTACATTCAAACCTTTGGGTGCCAATATATTTTGGTATAAAAATAGCCTCTTTTTTTAAAAGCAGACATCTAATCTTGTCTTTATCATAATCACATACAAAAATATGTTGTAAAACAGTTGCTTTTAAACCCACAGGGTTACCATTATGATATTCTTTAAAATGTTGAGCCACAGGACTCTCATCCCTATTATTCCGAATGTCTCTTAAGTGTTCCAACAATCTCACTTTAAACATTCTTTTTGTTTGTCCAATATAAAATTTTTCATAATCACACTTTATTACATAAACTACCCCATCCGTTCTACAATCATATGCACCATTAGGTGAAAAAGGAATATTATTAATATAGGGAAAAATGTTTCTGTGTGGCAGCATATACTACATTTCCCACAAGGCTTGAAGCCTCTTTCCTGAATTTGCAAGGGCATTCTACTTACAGGTCTAGTAAACCTAGTATGAACTAACAAATCTTTAACATTTCTTCCCCTCTTGTAGGAAAAAAATACCTTCTTATTAACTAGACCTGTTAATTCTTCAAAATTCCTTAAAAATTCCCAAAAATATAAAAAAACAATGCCTGATATTCCTACTACAAATATTGTATGTAGAAACTACAAAGAATTTCTCTAACTCTACATTATTGTTCACCCCGTTATTTTGCTTATTCCTAAAAAATCTACTATGTCTATTATTATTATATTTAATATTGAATACCTTTTGGATATCTTTATCAATTAATTTGATGTCATACTTTCTAGTAATAAACATATTTCTCGTTTGTTCAATTTCCTTCAAAAAATTACTTTCATCATTACATAATCTAGAAATTCTTAAAAACTCTCCATATGGTAAAGAGTCCATGGTATGTATAGGATGACAGCTAGTGCCCATTAAAAATTCGTTAACTGTTCCAAACTTCCTATGAATACTAGTGATGATGTTTTTTCCTTTTTGTCCACATAAATTAATATCCAAAAAAGAGACTTTCGGACCATATTGTAAACCATCAAATATTATACCGAATCTATTAACTTGAATTTCCTGCACAAAAGTGTGTATTGAATGAAAACCATCTTCACATAGAAATACCATCATCTATGTATCTGAAATAGAGCTTGACATGATTTTTGAAAAACAATTTATTATAAATACATTCCTTTTCCACTAAACCCATAAAAATATTGGCATACATGGGTGCAAATCATGTTTGGTCTACTGTAGTCATGATTCAGGTGTGGACATATCAGAGTACTCTGCCATACACTCCAGAGAAGCTGTCTTAAATAAGCACCATGTGTGCAATTATGTACAATACAACTGTAAGAATTGATAGGATTGTAGAATACTGGAATGAGATGGAAATAACTGGAAGAAACCAGAGTGAGTCTGTAATGAATGTCTTTATCTGCTAATTACCCAGAAATGTGCTGAACAGGTGCCAGTCTTTATTTTATGTGTCAAATCTTCTTGTACCTTTCAGAGTAAGAATCTGCAAGCACTGTAATTCAGTTAAGAATGTTTTTTATATACATTGGAGGTAGATGCTAACAATTAAAAACAAAAAAAAAACAAGAAGGGACCATGCGCTACCGTCACACTACACTTAATAAAAAAACAGATAAAACAAAACAGTAACGTAAAGCACTTTTCATTTAGTCTGGTGACTAAACTTCATCAGACATAATTCAACACCCCTGTGATCTCTTAAATACTAAAATCTACTATCAATTAATTAGTATCAATCAACTCTTAAAGTCATCACATATTAAAATATGCAGCTACTTTTGGAAGTAAATTGTTAAGCAATACTCTAACCCACCCTTATGCATATAAACCAATATGACATGTTATAAACACAACTTAAAACTGAAAGAACATATTATAATATGCTTATGCTACTAACTAAAAATAATTTAAATATTTTATCAGAGTATAAAGTGTCAAAACTTTATTATAAGAATGTTAGCACATTACTGTAATACTTAATGTAAGTTCAAAAAGGAATAGATCCATCTAGAAAACAAAGCAATGGCTATCATTCATCTCAGACAACTTTTGAGTTTTAGAATATATGCTATTGAACTGTAATCATTTAATCTTGGGTGTAAGTAAGAGTTGAGTCTAAATTGCCATATTAATTCTAATTTTTCTAGTAATAAACTAGTGGGTCCCCCTCTACTATCTGGTTTTATAGAGTCAATAACCTGAAACTTAAAGTGATGGCTCCTATATTCTAAGATATGTCTCACCAATGCACTGTCAAGTTTGTTTTTGCTTGTGTAATAAATATGCTCATAGACCCTCTCTTTAAATTTATGATCGGTTTTACCGATGTAAAAGGCTGGACATTTTTGACACTGTGCCAGGTAAACTATTGATTTCGAGTTACAATTAAATCTATCCTTGGTATAGTATGTGTTGCCATTAATAGTGCACTTAAACCCTGTATCTATATGTCTACACTGGTTACAGGCTTCACATTTGTATGTTCCGGGGTTCCTCCTTACATTATTCTTACTGTTTTCCATAATATTTTTCAGAGTTTGCCCCTTCTTAAAATAATAAGTGGGCGATCTCCTACTTTACTTAGGATATCCCTATCAGTCCTAAGCAGTTCCCAATTTTTTAATATTATTCCTTTCATTACCTGTACGTCAGCATTAAAAGTAGCAATAAAGCTCAGAGAATATTTCATACCTGGTTCTCCTATCTCCATTCTATATTCAGTCATTTTCCCCTGCTCATGTTCAAAGTTAGTACCAGCATTTGTTAGTGCTCTTTCTATGTCATTACCAGGGTTAATAATATTTTCACTCCTATCCTTTAATATTGGTTTATAAAACCCTAGGTTACATTTGGTACTAACTTCAAAAATTAATTCGGTCACCAGATGACTTGGGTAACCTCTGTATATAAACATCTGTTTAAGGGTAGTATATTCATCTTCAAAGTCATCCCATTAATTATCCTTGCTGCACGCACCAGTTGGCCCTTTACTATCGATTTTTTCTGGTGAAAGGGATGACCACCGGTGTAGTGCAGAAAGGAGTCTGAATAAGTCTTTTTCTGAAATATACAGGCTGTATATTTTCTATTTATTCGATCTTTTATCAGTTCAATGTCCAAATAAGATATCTTTTCAGTCTGGTAAAGACTAGTAAATCTTAAAAAAGGTGTAGAATTATTTAACACATCCACTAGTCTAGTGGCCATGTTTTCATCCCCTTTGATGATCATAAATATGTCGTCCAGAAAGCGGGTATAAAAATATAATTTTTCTTTAACTGGTCCCACATCTAGGATGGTGTACTTTTCAAAGTGGGCCATTACTAAATTAGCAAAGCTTGCCCTGCACGGGGATTCCTTGGCCACCCCTATTTTTTGTAAAAAATAGTCATTGAACATAATATAATTGTTGACAATATTATACTCAATAGTTCCTCTATAAGTTTTATCTCAGAATCATTTGCCCCTCTTAGCCTCATGTGGTCTATAACTCATTCTATGCCTGTATCATGTGGAATGACTGTATATACATCACAAACGTCGACTGTTAAAAAGTTATATTCGCCCATATACTCAAGTTCATTAATATTAGCAAGAAAAGACCATGAATCTTTGCAGATCTGTGGTTCCAGTTGGACATATTTTTTAAGAATAAAGTCGACTAATTTGGCACATGAATAAGTAATTGACTGCCTGGCCTCCACTATTGCCCACATAGGTGGATTAGTCAGGCTTTTGTGGATTTTAGGTATGCCAAGCATCACTGGCTTCCTAGGGGCTGGCATTGACAAGTAATTGTAAGTATTAATATCAATCACAGAATCCGTGAACAAGTCATCAAGGTATGTTCTTATTCGATTATAAGCTATTACTAGTCCAGGGGATTGTGTAACTCCAATTATTACTGATACATTGGTTAATAAGGCTCTATCTAAAGCTAAAAATACTGCCTCCATGGGACCAGATGGTGTCCCTGGCTGTGTCATACATGAGCTCCAAAATGAATTAACCCCGCATCTGAATACCCTGTTTAGTCTCAGCCTCTCGACAGGATATGTGCCCATAGAATGGCGCACAGCAATGGTGGTTCCGCTGTACAAGGGTGGGCCCACAACCAACCCTGGGAACTACTGACCAATAAGCCTGACCAGTCTGATCTGTAAGGCAATGGAGCGAATCATTATGGAACTCATAAATAGAGAGATTGGGAACCTCCAAACACTTGACCCCACGCAGTTCTGCTTCGTCAAGGGCAGATCATGCCTCCTGAACCTGGTGGACTTCTTTGAGACAGTTACTCAGGCTATAGATAAGGGAAAGGAGGTACACAAGGCTTACCCTGACCTTGCTAAAGCATTTGACACCATTCCCCATTCGGGTATTATTGATAAACTCACCAACCTAGGCATAAACCCTTACGCCACAAGATGAATCGCAAACTGGCTCTCAGACAGATCCCACAAAGTAAGAGTAGCGGGATCTATGTCCGAATCCAGACCAGTAACAAGCGGTGTGCCTCAGGGCTCTGTACTGGGGCCCCTCCTGTTTGGCATATACTTCTCAGAAGTACAGGCAAGCACTGAAGGGCTGTGGCTGACCAAGTTTGCGGACGACTGCAAATTGGGTGCTATAATAGAGTCTCCGGCCGACATGGATATCCTCCAGAAGGGCCTTAATGAGACTGATGCATGGTGTCAAAGCCATGGTCTCAAGCTAAATGCTAAAAAATGCGTAGTAATCCCCTTTGGAAAAAACAGAGTACCCGCGAACTACCACATAGGAGGTAACCCCCTGGAATCTGAAGAAGTAATAAGGGAGCTAGGGACCCAAGTAGATAGTCAGCTTTCCTTTGATAACCATGTTGCCAAGGTGGTTAGAAAATCCTTCTATGTGACCCATCTGATCACAAAAGGGTTCACATCAAGATCTAAGGATGTAGTGGTGCCCCTCTACTCTTCCCTCATCAGACCCATTATTGAGTACAATGCACCAATTGGAATGTACCTGACTAGGCATCTCCAGCAGCAGGAGAGACCACAGAGGTACCTCACTAAGAGGATTACTGGCCTCAAACAGTTGCCCTATACAGCACAATTGAAAAAACTAAGGCTTTTCTCTGTTGCATACCACCTTCTCAGAAGTGATCTCTGTCTAACATACAGAGCCATGTCCAACCCAGAACTGTTGAACATGCTCCATCTTAGCAAAACAAATCTACTTGAGCTACACGCTCTAGGGATATAAACCTCAGCACAACAATGAATAGAACATGCTGGAGGGATAAATTCCCTTCACAAAGACTTCCCTTGCTATGGAACAAGGTCCCAATCTACATAAGACAGAGCCCCTCACTATCACTCTTCAAGAGGAACCTTGACGAGTGGATGGGTAACAGAAAGTTCACACCAGGGATCATACCAGCAGCTCTACTAGATAGGGGACAAGGGTACTAGCTGCTAGATCAGGGGCCTAGGGAACTAACCAAAGGGGCGGTGAATACTGCACAACGTGGCTGGGCTGATATATGCCTTCGAGCAGATAGCCCAGTACCTACCTATGAACCTATGAACCTATATTAACTTCATTTAACATAAGCCTCACTTTCCAACATTCTAACCATTTTTACCCTATAGTATTTGGAGTCCATAACAACTAGTCCGCCCCCTTTACTGGTTTCATGAGCCAGACAGGTTGTAATCTAAAATTTGTTAGTGCATCTTTTTCATTCTTGTTTAAATTCATTTTGGACCCCCTTCTAGGTGATGCATCAAAATGAGCCCTAAAATCCATTTCACAAATTTTGCCAAAAAGCATAATTGTCGGATGTAGAGGGGGATTATAAGTACTAGCAATATGTAGTTGTTGTTCTACTTCATTTTCATTGTTACCCAACAATACACACAGGTTGTTTTCTTATGTACAATTTAAAGTCCAGTAATAAACTTAGCTAATTCGACTGATCGTGAAGGTACAAAGGTTAAACCTTTGGCAAACACTTCAACCAAAACAGGATCGATTTCATAGTCAGTAAAGTTATATATTTTGAAATTGTTTCCTTTATTAGTGATGATTTTACACTTTCTTTCCTTTTCAATGTTTACAATAGCATTGGCATTGTTCAAACTTATCCCTTCATTGGCTATTTCTATCACCTCTTGCCTTTGTTGTTCCTCCGAGTATTGTACACTCATTGGTTCCTCTGCTGTTGTTTGTTGTGAGTTTGGCCTCCGGGGTTGTGAAAATTTTAATTCTTATTACTCACATTTACTTGTACACTCTCTCCTTGGTTCATCCTTTGGTTATTTTGTACATTAATGCCGTCATTTCGGTAGCGCTCCATTTGTTGAAGATTTACTTCTCTGCTTGGACCCCGCTTCGGTGACGTATTACGTTCTGCACTTGCCGTTCGTATGTTGAGCTGGTTTTGTGATTGGTTTCAACTCCTTCCAATATAATTTCATGTTTGAGAGGTAGGAGGGTTTGGGTAGGCTACACCACACCATCGCTGTAATCCCTCCTATCCCTCTGCAACTTCTTACTTTTAGTTTCTCTCATTTTAATCATTTGTTGGCTAATACTCGTAAATGTCCTGTTGTACTCATACTGGTATCTCAAAAAATTACAGTCACTTTTGATGTCCCCATCTAGTTCATTGGCTTCTATTGTTAAATTATCAATCCACAATTGATAATGTTTAGACATCAGTTGTAAAAGTTCTAACCCTTGTTTGTTAAACAGTTTCATGAGTTCTATATGAAATGTGGAACCTGTTTCTAACCCCGTAGGGTATTGCCAAGAGCAAAGCCCTTAAGGAACAATTTCTTCTTTGATGCATTCTCTAAAGTAATTAATTTCCAATTGCAGTTTCCTAATCTTTAAAAGTTTATAATCCAACAGCTTTAATTTTTCTACAATGCTTCTATTATTATTACCTCCAGCCGGTAGTCCCTGTATATCTTCTTCACTGTCCTGATTCAGTCTCGGCTGGTCGTTAAGCCATGAAGTGAGATCAGGGACTCCAATAAATCCCGAGGAATTATTTTCTATAGTTGTGTATGTTTTGTAATAAGGGGAGTCTTGGCTTATCCCATTCCAGTAGTTGGATGCCGTACAGGGCTGCTCCCAGGCTCACTCGCTCCTCTGTTTAAATGTCCAGCTTCATGATGGTTAAGGATGGAGTTGTCTGTATTGCCAACCCTCAGTATATTCATTTAGGTTAAGTTTTCCACTCGTGTAGTTAGAGCTTCCAGTCACTGGTTCATCATCCCAATCAATACTGTAAATTCCCAGCCTTTCCCTGTGCTTGCTGGGACAATGAGTTGGATAGTGGAGTAGGCTGAGCATTCAGTCCTTCAAAAGCCATATTAACAAACTTGAAAATGCACTAAAACAGTTAATAACAAAACAAAAAGGGGTTGTGCGCTACCGTCACACCACACTTTAATAAAAAAACAGATAAAACAAAATAGTAATGTAAAACACTTTTTGTTTAGTCTGGTACTAAATTTCATCAGACATAATTCAACACCCCTGTGATCTCTTAAATACTAAAATATGCTATCAATTAATTATCAATCAACTCTTAAAGTCATCACATATTAAAATATGCATCTACTTTTGGAAGTAAATTGTTAAGCAATACTCTAACCCAACCTTATACATATAAACCAGCATGACATGTTATAAACACAACTTAAAACTGAAAGTTAGAACATATTATAATATGCTTATGCTACTAACTAAAAATAATTTAAACATTTTATCAGAGTAGAAAGTATACAGAAACAGAGAACAGCAAACAGTGTACAAACAAGAATCCACTCGAAATACCTCCACTGAACAGCCTTTAATTAACCGGAAAACACAATCGCTTATTCAGATGGATCCTGTGGAACAAAGGATCATTTCCATGCAGTGTGCATGACAGCTACATGAAACAGGGTCATCACAAGAGCAACAGAGAGAGACACCTAGTAAGTGAGTACCATACCTGGAAAAACATATATGTACAGCTAAATGAAATGAATGTGAAAGACAATGCGTATCACCCCAACCCATGACTAATAATACCTATATACTATCCTCAATCACTTGCAAAAGAAGCACTTTACAGCACACAGCAGAAAGCAGGAAGGCAAGTAATCATGTTTGGTCTACTGTAGTCATGATTCAGGTGTGGACATATCAGAGTACTCTGCCATGCACTCCACAGAAGCTGTCTTAAATAAGCACCATGTGTGCAGTTATGTACAATATAACTGTAAGAATTGATAGGATTGTGGAATACTGGAATGAGATGGAAATAACTGGAAGAAACCAGAAGGAGTCTGTAATGAATGTCTTTATCTGCTAATTACCCAGAAATGTGCTGAACAGGTGCCAGTCTCTACTTTATGTGTCAAATCTTCTTGTACTTTTCAGAGTAAGAATCTGCAAGCACCGTAATTCGGTTAAGATTTTTTTTATATACATTGGAGGTAGATATTAACAATTAAAAACAAAAAAAAACAAGAAGGGACTGTGCGTTACCATCACACCCCACTTTAATAAAAAACAGATAAAACATAACAGTAATGTAAAATGCTTTTCGTTTAGTCCGGTGACTAAACTTCATCAGACATAATTCAACACCCCTGTGATCTCTTAAATACTAAAATATACTATCAATTAATTAGTATCAATCAACTCTTAAAGTTGTCACATATCAAAATATGCAGCTACTTTTGGAAGTAAATTGTTAAGCAATACTCTAACCCACCCTTATACATATAAACCAACAAGACATGTTATAAACACAAGTTAAAACTGAAAGTTAGAACATATTATAATATGCTTATGCTACTAACTAAAATAATTTAAACATTTTATTAGAGTAAAAAGTGTCAAAACCTTATTATAAGAATGTTAGCACATTGTTATAATACTTAATGTAAGTTCAAAAAGGAATAGATCCATCTAGAAAACAATCCAATGACTATCATTCATCTCAGTGCTGATAATTATATCTGTCGTTTCTGCACTCATATTTCTTTCCTCCTGAATAATATCATTAATATTCTGGAATGCAGATATTTGCCCTGACTTCTGCACTCAATCTCAAGTTTCTATACCAAACCTCTGAGGACTGCATTGCAATGACTTTCTGCATATCAGTCCAAACTAACTAACTAACTAACTAACTAACTGACTGACTGACTAACTAACTAACTGTGTATGAAGTCTCTCCTAATAATACCAAAACTCTGTACATTTCTCCAGGCCTGTATAGCCTTGGTTCCCAAGTGTTGTACCATACAAACAAAATGTGTTTGTACTCAGTATACTGCACATTCTTTTCTTATCAGTATTCTTGATTGAAGGTTACGTTCACTGATTGAAAGTGCATTCACTGAAACTGTATGAACACTGTAAAGGCCTTCTTTAATATGGCTGCACTTCTAGACTTATGCAAAGAGAATAATAAAATACATTTAAATGAAACCTGATCCTACAACTCCTCCTGACATACCTACACACACAGGTATCTATTTTTGTAGTTGTTTTAAAATATGAAATACAAAATGAAGACACAGACCTGACCTTGCATTTTTAGGCCTATGCAAGGCCTATTCTAATAACTGTATTTATGTAGGATTTATTCTGTAGCAGTTGACTCTGAAATTACTAAAATGAGGTTTATTTCCACGATTATCTTATACATTTATTAATATGGTCTACAAAGTATACTATAATGATCATAGAACTAATAAAAAGTATGTTTTATCTGGTAAATAAACTTGCAATTTAAATTTTGACCACTAGCTGCCACTTGCACGTTTATAGTTTGTTTGGATTGAAGTCTATTAACTTTATGATGTAATTATAACTGGACAATTTATTTAATGCATTATAATCAAGCATTTCAATCTTCCAGTCTAGGCTGCTTAACCCAGGAATTTCAAACATCTGAAGAGGTGGAGTAATGGAATGATGAAGCAGATGGCAGTAGTGTACCAAAGAACACCAAATAGAGATGTTTGCAGTATGGGTATACAAACATTTTAAGTCAGCATTTGGTAAAAACCCATGTGCAATGACATGCTATATGCAGTATAAGTACACTGGGAAGCACGGTGTTGCCACCAATACAGTTGCCTGCAATTGTCAATTGAGGGCATCCTGCCATGTTCATGTCCTAATGACCTATGGCATCAGATGCTATCTCTGTACATAAGCATAATTTTGCAGAGAAGGTATAGCAGTCACTATCTGGTCAGGCTTCAGTCTGAAAATATGAAACACTAACAAAGATACAGATAGGAGGAACCTGACATAATGCTGGACTGCCACAGAATACCTTGAATGTCACACAATGAATAACAACTGCCTAAGAATCCATAGAGATAGCATCTTCACCACTGGGGAATATGGACTAATATCTTTAGCCACTGCATAACTACGTCTGACAGACTCTACAGTTGATGTATATAAAAAAGTCCAACAGTCAGAATGCTGTATACAATGTGGTATGCACACATCTGTTTGTAATTCAATAGGACTGCAAGCTGTACCTGTCATAGTGGTTATCCTTCCAGTTAATAAGTCTATTTTCTGTGTACCATAGCCATGGTCACACATACCAATGTCATACCTGTAGCATAAAAAATATTTACTCAACATGTCACACACACACAGACACACACACACACACACACACACACACACACACACACACGCACACACACGCACACACACGCACACACACACACACACACACACACTGCATATGGCGATGTTCTTACCTGCAGTTGTTGCAAGCTGAGTGTCCATGTGTGATCAGTGATAACTGCATGCAGTCACCATCATTCTTTCCATGGCACTCCTATGCTCTTTGAGGTATCTCTCAGCACTGTTGTACACAGATATGTGATAAAGTAAAGTGCAACAGTCAGCTGTGCATAGGACCCCATAATATGGTGCAGCATGCATTTTTGGACAGCACTGTTATATACCATGTTAAGGGTAGTCTATGTATACTATGCACCTTGAAAATTACTGCCTTTGTTCACCATTTCACCTACTGCTACAGATACCTACCCTTCATACTCCAGTCATGTCCACTGCATGACAGATGTCATGACCACATGCCCATACTCTACCCCCCCAGAGATATTCATTACTGTCATCCAGCAATGTGTCCTTCAAATCCATTTAGCTAGAATGCCTTGCTGTTTTAACTACATTAGTAGAGGGTATCAAAGTGTCCACCTCAACAGGGCCCCATGTAGCTGGTGTTGTGCCCTGAGATGGGTGTACTATCCTGGTTTACCCCTCCTGGTGAGGGGATATGTGCAATTACCAAGTTATTTATACTAGTGATAACATTCCCCTCACAGCAATACCTGCCACTATAGTTGGGACATCAGTCCTAAATGCTGTCAATAAAAGAAAAATGTGTTATATTTGTAAATCAGGTTTCAAGT
>NC_056725.1:1475216308-1475243808 GCF_019279795.1 Protopterus annectens
CCTACTCCTGCTTTCTGCCCGTCCAATTTACCTTCAGACTAGAAACAATTGTTACTTAACACTAAATCAAGTGATGCAGATGTTATGTTAATGAAAATGTTGAAAGTTGGGAATCTGGTAAGATATTCCTCACAAATTCAACACCTCTGTCCTGGCTAATACAAGTATACAGAGACACAACATCTATGGAAACAAACAGGCAATCAGTCTCGATCTTGCCAACATTGATCAGTAACTCCAATAGGAGCCATGAGTCCTTGAGATGCAATTCTGACTCCTGTACCACTGGGTTTAGTAAGTGGTCTAGAAAGATGGATATCAGCTCAGTTTTATAATAGTCTGTTGCTACAATTGCTCTAAATGGTGGGTTATCACAATTTTTATGCATTTTAGGAATGCCGAATAAACTAGTCATCTTAGGTTGATCTAGTTTCAGGATGACATAAGTATCATGATCTATTTCTTCCTGACATAAGAGGTCGAAAAGACTGGTATCAATTTTGGCAAAATGTTTGTTTACAGTATCCTTAGAAACATTCTCATAGCATGAATCATCTGCTAGGAGGTTCTCAATAGCCTTACTGTAAACATCAGTGTCCATAATGATCACTGTCCCACTTTTGTCAGCTTTCATGACCTGAATATTCTTGTTTTTACACAGTTGTTTCAAGGCTTGCCACTTGTTGAAAGATAAATTAAAGAATTTAGATTTGAAACCTAGTTTTTCTTGTGGTCATTTTCACAAATGTCATGAAATGTCTGCAATGTACGATGAAAAGTGATATTATATGTACTTCTAATCGGAATTCTCATGTCTGTGCTGTTGAAGCGGGGAATGTCTTTCAGCAAGTATTTTAGATTCAGTTTATATAGAGAGAGTTTCAGATCCACAAGAACTTTCATTAAATTAGCTGTTTGTATGGGTATGAAGGTGAAACCCTTAGATAAAATAGAAACATGGGACTCTTCCAAGATCAAATGACTGAGGTTAACGTCTCGTGCCGGTTAATTTTTCCGTGTCCCTTTTCCTTTTCCCCTTCCCTAGCCCTTCCCCTTGGTTGGGCACCGAGGAGTCCTTGTTGTAGGTGGTGGATTTAAAATAAAAGGGGCAGGAGATAAGATCAGGGGTTGTTCTATATTGCTGAATTTGGTACAAGCCTTTGTTTGTTCACCAGTGTTTGCTGATTGCTTGTTTGAATTGCTGGTGTCAAGATAAATGTTAATGGAAGCATTGACCTGCAGTCGGAAGATATTATTACGAAAAGTATCTGCTGTACCAAACTGGTAAGCTTCTGCATCTCTCACCAACTTCTTGCACTTCTTATTTATAATCGTGTTACCAGTTTACTGTCTATGTGTGTGTGTGCATGTGTGTTTTATTGTCTGCATGTCTGTGCCTGTGTGTGCATATATGCATCTCTCTGTGTGTATGTGTGCATGCGTGTGTGGTGGGGGTACTGTATGCTCACCTCCTATTATATTCACTTATCCTCAGTGACTGGTGCTACATTCTCCTATGTATGCATCTGACATGCTCTCTCTCAATGTTTTATTCTTGCTAGCCAAAAACATTACAATAAGCATGCTTGCTTTGTTTTCAGTATAAATGATTCAGGGTAGCTCAACATGAGGCACTTGTACTCGATTCCTTTACCACGATGGTATACATAAAAGCAAGGTTTTATCTGAGTTTGTTTTACACTTATGGCAAAGCCTCCATTCTGATGATTTTTGTATGTATATCTTGTGGATTACTGAAATGTGGCCTTAAATACAGATGCCTGCATATATTTTTTTCACAAAGGAAAGGGGAATATCAAGACATGAGGAGCTAACAGAAATATCTGTCATGTCACTAGTTACTTCTTTGCTTATTCCCTCAGGTTGTTATTTAGAGTATTCTGTGTGCTATGTGCTAGCTATTCTGTTTATGTATTTCCTATGTTACAGAGGATACACTGACCACTATATGACCCATTAGGGACAGCCTGGAGAACTGAGACTTGCAGTTTGTTGAATGACTAACTGGCTTGCCATAGAAATTCTCCATAAGTTATAGTGTCCTTACGGGATCCTGACGATACTGTTCCTGTTAGTCTTCAGCAGAAGATACATGCTACAATGGTGGTGGCCTTTGCAGGAATACTGGCTCCTACCCTGAAGTAAATGCTCACCAGTAATACAGGATCCTACATGTATTGGATGCACATACATTACTGACCCACATGACTAAGGTGTTCTACCATTTAACATCTGTTATGGGTATATGCGGCAGCAGTATACCTGTGTACAGCTTACTGTAGTATGCTTACACATGTTTTGGGTTCAGCCATTTCCAATACACTCTGCTTCAGATATATTACCATGTATAGTACTCAGCTGTCCAGGACAACACCACCGAAGGGGACGTACAGACTGTGATCCCCTCACAGTATCTCACAAGTATATACTTCTTTTTGTGTGTTTATTTTCCTTCTTTCCCTTCTCAGTTGCCTTACAACAACCCTTGTTTCTTTGATTTCTTTTGATCATTCTGAATGTTTCCTTGGTGTGGCCTCACTTGAACTGTGTACACCTTCCCTTTGGATCATTGGCTATACAAGCCCACTCTTGGTCTCTGTAAGGAAAAAGGAAACTCAACAGATAAACATATCCCACCTGCTCTATCCAGACAACTTTCCTTTGAGATTTATCTGTGGAGTTGTTCCTCTTAAATCATCGTTATTGTTGTTATTTAATCAGCATGTTTACAATATTTACTACCCCATGACAGAACATGATTCTTATTCGTATGTCCTGAACTCTTTGCTGTAACAAGTTTCATAATTGCATAATGGTGATACTTTATCTATTACACAACAAGACTACATTTTTCTGGGCACCTATCGGAACACACCTCAATATCTGTGAAAGCACATCATTAAACCATCAAATATATTTCAATTTTGTTCTGGAATGAAAGCTATGTAACACTGTTTTAATTAACTCCCATTGACCACGGCATTTCTTAAAATATTCATGAATTATTTTTCATATGTCCAACACTCTTGCTGAATACATACCATTGTCTATAATCTTCTCCTCTATCTGTCCTTTTTTATTATTACTATTCACCATGTCCCCTCACGCATGAAGGCAGTGCTTTTCTGGTTCTCCAAAAATTATTCCATCAGGAAACCGGCAACCATGATTGTTACATTATGAAAATATAGCCTTGAAAGTTCTATGTAACCTTCTCAGATTGCTGCTGTCCTTCATATACATAAAAATAATGCAATATATTATAATGTATATATATATATATATATATATATATATATATATACATACAGATATACACACACATATATATATATATATATATATATATATATATATATATATATAAATATATGGGTCTACTTGTTTTCAATGAAAACATGTTTCTTCAAAGAACAGAAGTATGAACCCATTTCAGCGAAAGTGCACTTAACCGAAAGTGCACGTTTCCAAAAATTAGTTAACCGAATCACAGTACAGTAGGGATAAGGAAATATACCCTTTTCTCCATTGTAGTGTGATCTTGGAGTTAGCATATATAAGTAGTGGGGGTGTCGGGGTACAGGGGGGCTTGACCCCCTGCAAAAATGTGTTTTACTTTGCCGGACACACCTCTGGTATTTATATATACTAACTCCAAGATCACACTACAGTGGGGAGGATATATTTTCTCATCCCCACTGTACCATGACTCTGTGGTGCAGTGTTTTGTTTTCTTTTACTGCCATTTTGATGAACCAGTGTTCACTAGGTTTAATTTATGAAAGTGCACTATTGATTAAATAGGTTCGTACTTCTGTTCTTCGAAGAAACGTGTTTTCGTTGAACAGAAGTAGACCTATATATATATATATATATATATATATATATATATATATATATATATATATATATACACACTCACAGACATACACACACACACACACACACACACACACACACACACACATAAACACATGCGCGCATGTGTGTGTGTGTGTGTGTGTATATATATATATATATATATATATATATATATATATATATATATGTGTGTGTGTGTGTGTGTGTGTGTGTGTTGTTGTTGTTGTCTCTGTCCCCATACTATATAAACTGTCCAATTCACTTGCATTTCCCATATTCAAGTTATCTATTAAACCTTCCAATATGAAGAATACATAAAGAAAAAAAAGGCCCACACCACTATTTCCTTTGAAACTTTATCCTAAAGGCAATACCCTTATTAATGTATAATATTCAGATCAAATATTTAATAACTTTCCACATGCCTTTATCTGATTTATAGTAATGAAGTTCACCACTATGCATCATGTCCATGCCTTGACCAAGACATCAGGTCATCCACCCATCAGCCTTATCAACAAAGAATAAGGGCCCTTATGTCATTTCTTTAGCACAGCTTTTTCTTAAACATATCTAACTTGGCCCTCCTATCCAGTCTGATAAATCATAGTCAATATGACTGATATAAACTTTTCACATTCCGCATCAATAACTGCAGATGTGATGTGCCCACCAGAATGAAGCAATCACCTCCATTCAAGACAATCAGGCTTACATTTAAACAAATATATCTGCTGACACAGGCTTGTAGTAATTAACACCTTTTATTAGTGTTCCTTATGCTGCTATGCACTTATTCTATGAATACAGATAGTCACAGCTGAATCATATCATAGCCGACTGTCTCACAGAAATAGCAAGTGTATTATTACTTAAAATATAAAAAGCCTGCTATAATCAGAATGTCTATCAAATAGTAATGTATAGTAAATACTCAACTGAGTAAACATTTTGCCCTAAGACTTCATTGACAAAAAACACACATACAATCAGCAAATACTTTAAATAGGCACTAGTCACATTACTAGGAAAACAAATCAATTGATAAGAAGTAATTAACACCTAATCGTATTTCTCAGTCTCATAAGTTTAAAAGCAATTTTGAAATTTAAGTAGGCATTTAGTCTTGGGAAGGACTGCTGTATTTAGAATAATCTAGTAGGTATATTACTTGTAATCCAGTATATTTTCCCAGTACCCCATACACTAGCATCTGCATAATCTAAATATAGAATACATATCTCTTAAAATCACCACAAGTAAGATGATGTTTGCATGATGCACTGTTGACATTGCCCTTAATGACAGGATAAAAGGCCTATCCAGAACACAACTAGCTATCTGGAATCAGTTACCTACAGATACAAAAAAAATTAAAACCATCCAAACATATAAGCAATATCTTAGACAGCATTTGTAAAATTAATCAAAGCGCCACTGCTTTTGTGACACTGGATAATTTTGGAAGCCTATAGCTGCAAAGACTGTGATTTCTGAAGGCATTACACTTGAAATATCCTTCTTTGTATTGCATATCAAGTTAGACTACTGCCAATATTATTTTTTCTGTTTCAAACTGTATGACTATAAATAAAGCTTTACGTATTATTTGTAAAGTCATGCAGTGTATTACAATGGAACTCATAGATAATGTGATCAGTAACTTAATCCTTTAATCTAAGTCAGTTTCATTTATAAAAGGTATGTCTTGTCTACTGAATCTGGCAGACGTCTATGAGAAGGGGAATGAAGAATGCCCGATTAGTGTATACTGTATGTGATTCTAAGTCCTTTGACAATGTCCTTCACTCTGGTATTATTGAAGAGCTCACCTCCATGAATATTTACCCCCACGGAACTCACTGGATCAGAATTTGGATTACTTAGAGAATACACACAATGAATGTTGGTGGTACACTTTCCTCTAAAAGGCTTGTCACTATTGATATTTGACTGGGATTTATATTGTAAACACCCAAATCACCACACCAAATATGAACTACACAAATGTCACTAAAATAACTAAGAAACCATCTGTGTAGAAAATGCACTCAGGAAATAAATAAAAAATCCAGTAATTTATTGATATTAAGCACTTTCATCTCCTGTAAGAGACTTCATCAGAATGCTCTAATAAGGTAATAATATCCTAATAATAGGTATTCTGATGAAGTCTCTTACAGGAGATGAAAGCGCTTAATATCAATAAATTACTGGATTTTTTTATTTATTTCCTGAGTGCATTTTCTACACGGATGGTTTCTTAGTTATTTTAGTGACATTTGTGGGATTTATATTGTGTCAATTCTTCTTTGGTATATTCCGGTAACCATTTGAAATATTGGGACCTGCTAGAGTGAGATAAGAAATGCAAAGACTGAATGACCCAAAACAGAATTACGTATATTAAGTCAAACATTTCACTCAGTATTCCCTTTTCCTCTGAGGAATGGTGATCTCAGAGTTGGTATATATATATATATATATATATATATATATATATATATATATATATATATATATATATGTTTAGGGGCACCCTACATAGAGGGGGTGCAGGGAGGGCTTTCCTCCTGCAAAAAGAAGATTACAGGAGAAGAATGCACTCTTTTCCTGTGTTCTCGGTCTTTTATTGGGGGGTGGGGGGGAATCCTGTTGGCACTTGACGTTTTGAGTTCCAACATTTCAATAGCTATATATTCCTCTTTGGTGTCCAAACTGACATCAAAAGTGTAAGGCTGGCAAGGTATGGCACTGTCATTTGCTTTCCAGTTGTCACCAATAGTTTGCAAGAAGGTCTAAATCACATTAGTACCTGGTGTGATGACCAGGGGCTCAGGGTCATGGCTAAAATAAATCTGAACTACACGTACTTCAACAATGATACTCCTCTTCCTATTTGAATGAGGAGCAGAATTTCCTTATCACTAACCCCCAAGGCTTTATGGATAACTTCCTGCATTACCCCCCCCCAAAAAAAGAATACAATGTTTAGTATGCCCTATCTTGTTAACACAGTTGTTAAATGAGAAAGTGTGACAAACCTTAGTTTTTAACCAGTATTTGAAATATTGTTTCTTACACTCCTATGAACTATCCTGAAACACATAGCTGGTGTTAAGCATCTGCAAAACCTATGACAGTGGAGGGTCCCAGCTGACTTGAAGCTTGGGAGGACCACTGAAGAAAACATTATGAGGGCTGTGGATGCCCTAGTAAAAACATTGTATGCACTATAAAGAAGAAGTCTCTTTAATTGTAAAAGCAGTTATTTTATCAAAGTGGCTGCTGCAAACATGGTGGTAAATTGGGAAAGTAAAGATCCAAAACAAAACTGATTCTACCTTGACCCTCAGTGTGCAACAGTTCAGTTAGCTGGTCAGGGAAATCAGGTCTAAAGGGTAAATTGTTGTTCAGATTTTTTTTTTTTGTGCTTGCTCAGTGAAGGCTCCAAGCCCCATAATGCATTCAAAAGGAACTTGACTGTAACATTTCACAACTGTTAATGTCAAAGTACAGGACTGCCTAGCCTGTGAAATACAACTATCTGATTTCTTTATACAGGGTGCAGGATGCCCAATTTATTTTTCTTTTTATATTGCATTTTCTTGATTGCACACTCTTTGACCATTAATTAGTGACCAAACTCTACAAAGCTGTAGTATTTACTGTAGTTGTGCATTTTATACAATCAGGGTTTATTAAAGGACACAACATCACTTAGTAGCTGCAAATATAAATGAAAAAAATGTTGTAAAAGTGTAAAATGATTTTTGTACCTTTTTTTATCTCTCCAAATCTTTTGGGTTTCTTATACTATGACAGGAATGGACCCCATTCCTAAGTCATATTATGATTAAAGTTCATGAAATTATTATTGTGTCAATCTTTGATGTCAGAAAAAAGTACAATTAACAGCTCTCACAATGTGCCCAGTAATGACTCCTTTTGCAATTCATACTGGGTTACATGGATTTATAACATATCTAAATACGATTACAGATTATTTTTATAAGACCCGTTGCTCCTGCTACTATTGGAACTGTCTGGATATCTTTCCTCCACATTGCTCTTGTTTCTGCCTGCAGAACCTGATATTTTATAACATTGTGTCTCTCTGTATGCAAGACACTGTAGTCGCTGGTGCAGTGATTTCATTAATCCTACTTTTTTCTTCTTTTCCTGGACCATTATATCCGGTTTTCCAGCATCTATCTTTTGAACTGTTAGTAATTGGTGATCCTGTATGATATAAACTTCAGCATTTTCTATGATGCTTTGTGTCTCATGTTTCCAGTGTTTTTCAGCCATTTCAAAACCATGTTTGCACAATCCCCAGTGCAACAGTCTCGCTACATTATTATGCCTTTCAGTATACAGTCCTTCTGCCATTAGTATGTCACAACCAGCAACAAGGTGTGTGACTGTTTCCAATTTGGTTTTACAAAACCTACATTTGTCTGTTTCTCCTACATGTTCAATGGACTTTGTAAACCAGCATGTACATAGCCCACTACCTTGGGCTGTCAATATTAACCTTTCTTCTCTTGGTTTAAATTTGCCTCTCCTTAACCATTCCTGCATTCTTTCCAGATCAACATGAGGTTCTTCCAGAAGTTTCCTATACTTGCAACTATATTTATGTTTTTTCCACATTTCTTGCCTTGTTATCTGATCCTTCACCTTATATTCTTTCTTTTGTTTTTTTGGCACATTTAGTTGCTGCCTGATTTTTATCTATTTCTGGTTTGATTTCCATTCCTGCTTGACTCCGATATGCTTCTGCTAAATTAATCAGGGAAATCATCTTAGATTTATTCTCCTCATGTTTCAAAATGTTCACTACATTTGGGTCTTGTGAGGATATGTGTGGAGTCCCACAATTGCAGATCTATACATGTAATCAGTTTCAAGGAGGCCCAGCCCTCCTTCAGAATAGGGAATATACAGTATAATCTTGGTATGCACTGATTTTTATAAATCATTTGATGAGCATGAAGCATCCTACTTGTTTTCCTATCTAATCTATCCAACACGTTTTGGGGCCAGTAAATCATTCCAAAACTGTAAGTTAGGACAGGAAGAGCAAATTGGTTTACAGCTTGGATTTTGTTCCTAGATGTCAACGGTGTTTTCAGAACTAATTTAAGTCTTCTAAAATATTCCTTACTAAGTTTGATTCACATTTTTTCATGTTTTATTGTTGATCCTTCATCAGTTCCCAAATATTTATATACTCCCTCTTGCTCAAGTTCTTTTATATCACATTCTTGTCCCAAACTGATTTTTTCCTGGTGCTGCAGTTTTTCTGCTTTAAAGGTTGCCTTTGCACACTTATCAAGACCAAATGACATTTCTACATCATCTGAAAAAGTTTTGACAAACTGCAAGTTCCTCATCTGATGAGCTATACAGTTTTAAATCATAGACAAAGAGAAGATGAGAAGTATTTGCACTTTGTTGTTTTCTAGGAGCCAAATTACAGCCATGGCCTAAGCTGTTAAGTAAACAGCTTAATGGATTAATGGCATGGTAGAATAGCAATGGTGACAGAGAGTCACCCTGGAATATCCCCCTTTGAAATTTTATCCCTGGGATGATAATCTGTCCTTCATCATGGCTTAATTGCAAAGTATTCACTGTTTCATGGTCACTGTAATGTAGTCAATCATTGTAGGGTGTATCTTATACATTTTTAAGCACTCTTTTATTCATGAATGTGGGATACTATCAAATGCTTTCTTTGTAGTCAATCCATGCCATACTTAAATTCTTCCCCTTTATACAGTTCTTCAGTAAGACTTTATTTAACAACAAATGATCCTCTGTTCCATATAACTTTCTTTTATTTCCCTTTTGTTCTACCACCATAATTGAGCTTTCTTCTAAATGACTATAACATCTGTCAGCATCAATTCACGTGTATAATTTATACATCATTAGAAGGCAAACTATTAGTCTATAGTTTTTAGGGTAGCTTGCAGGTTCACTCTTAAATAGAAGCATTGTTTTGCCTGTTGTTAGCCAGGTTGGTGTCTGTTTGGGCTGTGCATATAAATAGTTCTTCCTCATGGCTAAATCTTCGTGCAAAGATGTTAATACTTTTATCCAAAAGTTAGGCACTGCATCTGGGCCTGGGGTTTTCCAGTTAGATGCTTTTCTTAACTTGTTTCAATCTCTCTGGTTGTTACTTCATCCCATTTTATATCATGCACCTTTAAACTTCTTATTCTTTCTTTTACTTCTATCCATTTAGCATCTTTGTTATGTTCCACAGGATCTTCATAGATACTTCTCCAAAATGTATCTATTTCCTCTTTTTTTGGCAGCCTTCCAATTCATAGGTTCATAGATTCATAGGTAGGTACTAGGCTATCAGGCCAAGGGCCTACGTAAGCCTAGCCAGCAAGGTTCCATAGCTTACACCACTCAAGAAAGTTATTTTCCTGTGCTACTGTGCAGCAGAGACACATAAGTGATCCCCGGGGTGTATTTCCTATTTCCCATCCACTCATCAAGATTTTTCTGGAAGAGTGCTAATGAAGAACTTTGCTTAACATAGATGGGTAGCTTGTTCCAGAGTATAGGAAGTCTCTGGGACAGGAATTTATCCAGCATGTCCTGTTTATTGTGGTGACAAGGTGTAGGTCCCTAGAGTGTGTAGCTCAGAGGGATTGGGATTTCTTTAGGTGTAGCATGTCCAACAGCTCTGGGTTTGACTTAGCTTTTTATGTTAGGCAGAGATCACCTCGGAGTAGGCAATATGCTACGGAGTAAAGTTGGAGTTTTTTGAGGTGGTCAGTGTAGGGCATTTGTTTGAGGCCAGTAATCCTCTTTGTGAGGTACTTCTGTGGCCTTTCCAGCTGCTGCAGATATCTTGTGAGGTACATTCCAAAAGGGGCATTGTACTCTATAATGGGTCTTATGAGTGATGAGTACAGGGGAACAATGAACTCTTTTTTTCTGGATGAGAACCCTTTTACCTTGTTTCCCAATTCTCTATAAAACTTTTTTGGGTCATCAATAAATTTATTATTTTGTACTTTTCCTTTATATGTATCTGTGTATCCTCTAAGTTTTTCTGCCTGTGATGAATTATTTAGTTTATTTGCGATAGTACTGCGCATTACTTTTATCACATCTATCTTTATTAGTATTTTTGTTGATCTGTTCCCTCTTCTAGACTCTTCTAACAGTGACACTTCTTGCCTTAATTGTTTTATAGTTTTCTCTCTTCGATACTTCCATGATGGTATTCAGTATCTCCCCTTCCTTTCCCTCACTACCTTGTGTTCTTGTGGTAGAACTTTATCAGTTATTAATTTAGCTGCACAGTAATATATCCTGTTTACTTCTGTTACATCGCATGGATCTCTATGGATAGTCCTAATTACTGCATTCATTTGTTTTGTCAGACATCTGACTTTTTGGGTTTTATTGACCTTTTGCAGTCTATTTCTCTCATTGATCTTAATGTATCTATCCATGTCTATTAAATCAAGCAAATCTTCTCTTAGCTCATTTTTTTCCAAACTGAGGGCATATTCCTTGTTTTCCATTTCCTGCGGGTATTCTATAAAAAGTTCTATAGTATCTTCCTGTGGCACCTTCCCTTCAATTTTATCCTGTGCCAACCTTTGCTCTGTCATATGGGAACTCAGTGGCCCATCAATCCTCAACATTGATTGCATCAGAGGTTCCACAGTTTCCTGTTCCTTTCCTTGCTGTCTAGTGTCAAGTGAACATTTATACTGGTCTCCTGTGGAAGGCTCCAAAATATCTCGATATGGCATCTGACCAATTGCTTCCCTTTCCACTGGTTTCCCCTTAATTTGGATATCCATTGCTCTATCCTGTTGTGTTGCTTTCTGCATTCAATTTTCTACACTGAATCCTTCATTTTGCAGGTACTCTATAACCTCAGTTTCTATTTCTTTAACTTCTCCATTATTAATCTCCTTTTCTATTTTTCCTCATGTGTATATGACTGAGAAAATGTTCTTCAGTTAATACAAGTACTGAAAATGCATATAAGCTATGTTTTAATGTGAATCAGTTGTAGTATACCTCTGTTAACAAAACCAAATATCCTTGTTGCCCTTTAAGGGGCAAATTGTGCTCATGATTTTAAATTCTGCTAGAATGAGATGGAGGGCTTATCATGGGACACAGGAACCATTTGTGTAACTACAGCAATAAAATAAATAACAGATTATTTATGCAAACAGTTTGAACTCTGCCGTAACATGCTTAGAGGAAAAGCTATAAATGTTATATTTGTCAGGAGTACAGTAATAGTCTGGGTGCAGCAGATTATATTTGGTGCAGACTGCACTTAGTTGCTGTGTTTTTGGGAGGAAAACTACTGATAATTATTTGATACTTTAACCAAATGTATAATTTTCTTTTTCTTTTTTTTTTTCCATATAGGTCCATTTCATCAGGAGGTAAATTGTCTTAAGACCATTTCATGAAGTCATCACCCTATATAATGGTACATCCCATGGTTTTCCTGGGAGGAGGGCTCTTTTTGTCCCGTGCCCCTAATTTAAATACACCAAGTCAAGGGTCTCCTATCTTCTGAAAACAGTGTGAGGTAACCCAAAGAAATGGTCTCGTAATGAGCTGGTTCGCTTGCATTGTTTCCTTCCTGCAGACAGTAGACGGGGAACTTATTATTTTTTCATTATGGAAAATCAAGATGCTGCCAGACTAAATGCTGAGGCACTATAGTTTGCCCACAGGGAGAAAGAGGTATTCCAGAGATGCGTGCATTCATGCTAGATGTTGGCTGATGCCTCATTGCAAAAACAAACAAAAAATACTTAGGTAGAGTAAATACTGAAGATGCATCATTCAGTCAGTTGTATTTTCAATAATTTATTATAATCCACAATAACAAGGCTCCAAACAAAATAAAATGCAATAAATTATGCACAAACATAAAATACATAAGAACAAATAAAAACAATGAGGTGAATGGCAATAAATAAGTAACTGAAAATAATTTAGAGTGCTGTCATAAGCATTTGTACAATTCTGCAAAACACTGGGTCATAAGCAAAATCCTAATGCCCTCTAAATAATGTTGGTCGAATAGTTGCAGTAACAGTAGATTCCTTCTCTGAGCTCAGAAGGAAAAGGATCTATGTCTCAAAGCCTATAAATTCTTAAACTACCCACATTCCTAGTAATGCTGAGCAGGTGGTTCAAGCCAATGAGTAGGACACTAGCAACTTGCAAATAGAGGGGAATTAAATTATGTAGAACAAAACATTATTGATTTTTGGATGAGCTATGAATCTAATAGGCAGTAAGTCCACCACACTTAAGACTGATATAATATGATAGCAGTGAGATGTCACGGCTCAGCAAACTTGTTCTGGAATTCTGCATGATACACGGTCAAATTCATAGTCAGGAAGCCAGAAGTATAGGCTATAGCAGTAGATTACAGACAAGACTGAAGCAGCTACTAGACTATTTCGTTTCTGAGGTGGAAATGGTGTTTAATCTAGATAATGGTAACAAGAGAATTTGACTATGACTGACACTTGGTGTCACAGTCACTATACATGGTTAGCAAATCCCATCAGTTTGTAGAAGCCACTTTGTTACCTTAGTTTTAGCAGTGTATCTATACTAGGCAGTAGCATAGCTAGGCTGGGGAGAGAGGGGTAACTGACCTGGGTGCAAAGTGTTAGTGGGCAGGATCGGTCATCAATCATCCCATTCACTCTTTAGTGCAATTACAGCTTTAAAAGATGGTATTGCTTATGCAGTCAAACCTGAGTGCTGTAGCAGTCCATGTGTGGTCTAAACTGAAGCAAGAGCTTGCTACATTGTAGCAAGCAGTTTGCTATAGTTTTTTAACTAAAACCTGAGTACTGTAGTGTTTCGTCTAGGTTATAAACTGTAACACCTGCTTGTTACATTTGTAACAAGCAGTTTGATACAGTTAAAAAAGAAAATCAATTTTATTTTTAATTAAAACCTGAGCACTGTAATGCTCTGTTCAGGCAGGGTATTAGCTGTAATGACTGTTTGCTTCATTTGTAGCAAGCAGTTTGTGGCACTTTAAAAGAAGAATTTGTTTTCAACAGAAGTATGAGGAAGGAGGGTTTGGAGCAGGGCACAGAAGAGGGACCTAAATGACTACTTGTGTGTGTCAGGAGAACAGTAAAATGAACAGACTAGCTGGGACGTGCAGATTGGGTAAATTATTTATTTATTGCTGTTCATTTAAAGAGCTGAGGGGGTGCAGTGCCAGCTTGTGGTATTGGCACATGGTGTTAGTTGAACCAGCTATGTTTCTGGTACCAGGACATCAGAAAATAGACTTTAAAGTCACAGACAAGTGCATTCATCTCAGGAGTATGGGGAAGTTACATTTACAAAATGCACAGGGACTCTGCTTTCCCAATGACTACATGGTAACCATTTGAAATGCTGGGATTCAGAATGCCGAGTCCCAGAATGTGGAGACTAAGTGACTGAAATCACTGGCATGCAATAACTCTGAGATTGCCATTTCTCGGAATATTGCCTTTTTCCAGGTGCAGTGATCTTGGATTTGATATATATAAGTTCAGGCAGTGTGGGAAGCCTGTGATATTTGGTGTTCACTCTTTTTCCTTTGCTTTCAGGATATTTTATGTTCTGTGTTTTGGTACTCAGTATTATGAGTCTTGACATTTCCATAATTAAACTCTTCATAGAAGCAATGAGGTAAATAATTTCTGAATCAACATTAATCACCTTTTAGCACAATTAACCTATATTAATTAAATTAATAAAAGTTTATCCAGTAGCTCAATGGCCTATTCTTTAAAACACTAAATAGTGTCAATCATTTAGACCTGGAATGTTAAATGCATTAAAATTAACTTGCCAGCAGAACTGGTGATTTTGTAAAAGATCATAATTGTCCCCACTCCCAGTGTCTGCACTAACTTGTTCTAAACCAAAAAAAATGCTAATCTTTTAAAATGGATCTACTTCACATCACTTAAATCTCATTTGACTGACTTTCATTTGACTGAGACCAACTCACCTAATTTTCAAAATACTGAAAACTCATTTGACTGAATCTCATTTCACTGAAAGCTTACAATGCTAAATTTCAAAAGGCTAAATTTTAAACCAAAGACATACACACTTACAACACTAATGACTACCTCTTTCCAGAATTTAAAAATGACCTACTTACCCTCTTAATAGAAACCAGACAATATACAATCAAACTAGGTGGGGGGCTACACCCCCACACCACCCAGTGAGGGGGCCTATGCCCCCTTCACCACCCCTAACTATATATACCAACTCCAGGATCACACTACAGTGGTTAAAAGGGCATAGACCTTGTACTTGCCTTACAGTACTCTACACACTACCACTACTGCTGGGAACACACAACACATCCACCCTATTACTTTAGATACTTCCCATAAAAATGTAATGAGACATACCCACATTTGGAAACACTACAACACTACTTTCTACATGACTATCAGTATTCTGACAGTCAGCACTGTAAGTTACAGAAATTCTTTTAATCACAAACAAGTCACAGGTGAAGGGATACCCACATCATGTCTATGGTTTACAATTCAGTGAAATGAGATTCAGTCAAATGAGCTTTCAGTATTTTGAAAATTAGGTGATTTGGTCTCAGTCAAATAAAATTCAGTCAAATGAAATTTAGGTGATGTGATGTAGACGCTTTAAAATATGTTTATAAAAATACATTAGTTTCCTTCTTATTTCTAATTTCTCTCACATGATTGACTACCCTATAATTTATTAGCCTTTCCATTTTGCCAGTGTAAATAATTAAAAATGAGCCTCTACGTGCTTGTTTCTCTTTAGGTACTACACTTAACACATCTTCATTAATAATGGCATAAATTCCATTTTTTTTCCTCATTGTCTCACTTCTAACTTCATTAATTATTTTTTCTGCATAACCTTTTTCCAGACACAGTTGTTATTTTGGGTCTATGGTTATTCATCGATGGGTAAAAGCATTGAACGGCATTATATCATAAATGCCAATCATGAAAACCTCTTCATGTGGGGGCTGCACCCCCAGCATACCCCCCCACTAGTTATATATACCAACTTCAATATCACACTACAGTGGGGAAAGGGCAAATTTCCTTATCCCTACTGTAACACAATCTTAGTCAGAACGGCTCAATGGACAGTATGTTTGACAATACATGCCATTCGATGCATTGGTCTTCGACAGATAGACATGTATCCTTTTATTTCTTCTATTTTTGTTTCTAAAAACTGTACTTTGTCCTAAATGTCAGTGTTCTTATTAGTTGGCTTTTAGTATCCCCCAAATGTTTTATCTTTATCACATTTTAAAGTCTTATATACACTAAAACATAGGTTCACAGGTAAATACTAGATTAGCTGCCTTTGTGGGCCATTTTAAGCCTTGGCAATTTACCCTTTGAGCTTGAAATAACATATCCTGTTTGGTGTGAGATTGGCCTTACCCATCCCATGGTCCTTAATTTTATATTACCCCAGTAAGAATAGCTGACATCACACACAGATAATTTGAGAGGACCCATGCATGGGATAAAATATTTAAAAGCTGCCTCAGTCTATTAGTAGTACAGAGGGCAGTCCTGGGGTACATTTTCTATTAGCCATCCATAGATCCAAGCTATGCTTGAATATGGAGAGGGATGAGCTTTGTTTTATGTGGATGGTAAGTCTGTTCCATTTCAGTGGTATTATCTGCAAGATGTACCTATGCTTACAAACTGTTCTTTTGATGTTACAGAAGAGATTTATATCCATGGACCAAGTATTTCTGATGCTATCTGAGTTGCTGATGTGCAGTAGGTCCATCATTTTTGGGTCGTAGGATGCCTTGTGTGTCAGATGTCACCTCTTAGCAGTTTGTAGGATAATGACAGGAGTTTGAGGTGGTCCATGTAGGACATTTTGTTAAAGCCTTGTATACTTTTAGTAAGTTATAGGTTCATAGGTGTGTACTAGGCTAATGGCCCTAGAGCTTTTACAAGCCTAGCTCATAGGATTACGCTGGCATTGTGTCACCCGGCCTTAGTTCCCAGTGCCTCTGTCGAGTAAAGCCACTGGAGTGATCCCTGGGATGAATTTTCTATTTCCCATCCACTCATCAAGATTCCTCTTGAAGAGGCCCAGTGGGGTGCCCTGCTTGACATGTATGGGAAGTCTATTCCATAGCATGGGCAGTCTCTGGGTCATGAACCTGTCCTTCAAGCATGTTCTGTTGATTGTGGTAAAGAGATTGAGGTCTCTGGAGTGTGTGGTGTGGAGGGATTGGGATTTCTTTAGATGTAGCATTTCTAACAGAAATGGATCAGACATGGCTTTGCAAGTCAAGCAGAGATTGCCTCTAAGTAGGCGATAGGAGACAGAGAATAGTTGGAGTTTTTTGAGTCTGTACATATAGGACAAATGTTTAAGGCCTAGGATCCTCTTTGTGAGGTATTTTTGTGGCCTCTCCAGTTGTTGCAGGTGTTTAGTGAGGAACATGCCAAATGGGGCATTGTACTCAATGACTGGTCTAATGAGGGAAGAGTAGAGGGAGACAATGACCTCTTTCTTCCTGGATGCAAAACCCTTAGTAATGAGATGTGGCACATAGAAGGACTTTCTGACCACAGTGGCAATGTGGTGGTCAAAGAGAGGTTGCTGCCAACCTGTGTTCCCAGATCTCTTATAACGCCTTCTGTGTTCAGTGGACTACCATCGATGTGATAATTTATGGGAACCGGGTTTTTCCCAAAGAGGATGACAACACATTTTTTGGCATTGAGCTTAAGGCCATGGTTCTGACACCAGTCGTTGGGCTCGGTGAGACCTTTCTGTAGGATGTCAACATCACTTGGGGAGTTAATAATAGCTCCCAACTTGCAGTCGTCTACGAACCCTGTCATTATTTTCCTGCTTTGGCCAGAACATCATCTCTTCCACCTAACAGCCTAACCAACAGGGGATAAGGGTACAATCATCATTTCTTTTATTACTGATGTCTCTATAAACCTCTCATTTGGTTGAGTAAGCCAACAAATAAAGACAATAATAAATATTGTCCATTTTATGCCTTCCAGTCATAATAACAATCTTCATAGTCACATATGATTCATACTATACTCTTCTCCAGTCTGTATCATGCCAATGTTACAGCCAATATATCATCTTGTTACTTGGCAGACAGACCATTAAGGTATATAACAGCCTATTTTCACTTGTATTTTTTTCAGATTAGCAATCAAAATGGTCTCCTCCTCAGTAAAATAAAAGCAACTGATATATACGCATACACACACACACACACACACACACACACACACACACACACACACACACACTTATTATTTATCACACATCTTCCATATTCTTAATTTCATACTTAACCATCATATGCATCGTATGTTTATCTAAATTAAACAAAACTCCTTCAGACAGGGCAGACCATCTTTCATTCTTTCATGTAATTTATATACTCTTAGACCACCAACAAACTTTTAGGTATCATGAGTTTATCATTTTCCCACTGTTCCCTACTAATACGTCCATATCCATTTTCCATCTTTCACATTTCAACAACATTTGATCAGTTTGCTGTAACTTGGCACCTGCACAGTATACACTAAATAATAATAATTGCACAGCTTCAAAAGTGTTGAGCATTCGACTTTACAAGCCACATTCAGTCCTAAACTATATACTGTTTCAAATTTATGAACAGTTACTTTCTTCAACTGTTTCGTTATAATCCTTATTGTATCTAACGTGTCAATCAAATGTCTTTTGATCATTGAGTCTTCATATAGATAAAGGAACATCTAAATCTTGCATTTATTACATAATCCCAAATTTTACCTTTCCGCTTTAGTTATTTCCATGTTGTTACTACTTTGCCGTATTCTATAATCTTTATTTAGTCCATAAAGTCCATCATGTAATGGGTATTACAACATATTAAATTAAATTCATGTTGACCATTATATATGGGTAATACTTCACCATATTTTAAAATTTTAAGCAAACTTACTAATTACCACACTCAAGGCTGATAGCTGCAAGTCCTGTTTAAATAACAGAAAATGAGAAGGTCAGTTAACTTTTTGTTTCTCAATGTAACATGGGTAATGTTTTACAAAGTTTAGAGAAATGCATTATCATATTATTAACACTTCACCATATTACAATCCAAACTCAGTAGTAAAATGTTCTTATTGTTACTACTTCTTCACATTCTATAACATTTCAATACTTTTAATGAACAGTGCAATAATTCAGTCATATAGTTACACAAAATTGCTTAATTATAGATAGTTAATTTTCATCTCATTTTAGTGCTGACCTGATATTCATAGGTGTGTACTAGGCTAATGGCCCTGGGGCCTTTACAAGCCTAGCCATATGACTACCCTGGCATATGGCTAGGCTTGTAAAGGCCTTTGTTCCCAGTGCATCTGTCGAGTAGAGTCACTGGTGTTATCTTCGGGGTGAATTTTCTGTTTCCCATCCACTCAATAATATTTTATATATGAATAATACTTTACCTTATCATACAGTACTCAGTAAGCTAAATTGTAATAATCATTCAGTCATGTACTTCCCAGTATTGCTTACTCATATGTTTAACATTTTATTATATTCTACTTCAAACTTGGTATTAATATTTTTGTATAGTTAATATTTTGTAATACTGTATCATATCTGAACAATTTCAGTGTCATAATGGTTCATTCATTTGTTTACATCTCTTTGTAGTCCAGTTGAAACGTATTTAGTTTTATATGATTGATATAGATTATGAAACAATTACTTATCAGACAACACTAGTAAAATCTTCTCATTTTAATAGATTTCTGGATGAACATTCTGGCAACGTTTAGGACTTTATTGTCAAAATCTCCATCATTTCAAGTATGTGTTCTAACAGAATCATCATGTCCTTCAAGACATCTTGTTTAAAGGATTGCACACATACGCAATCATAATTTCTCTATAGAATACACATTCTCTTCCCTTCATCCTCAGTTCTCCAACACAGTCATGTCTCTCATTCTAACCATCCTTGTTTCCACTTGTTTGACTTATAATTTTGTCAGTCTCAATGATAATCTCTTCATATTTGTTATTATGTCATCAAGATTTTCAAACATCAGTACACCACCATTCCAAAAATCTTTGAATGTGATTAAAATATCAAATTATCCTTCAACTTTCATTGCTTATACTCTTTTATTACTTCCACTAATGGCAGGAAAGTCCCATTGGAATGATTATGCTCTGTAGACAGTGGTCACCCATGTAATTACTGTCACAAAAGTACTTGTCCTTTCTCATAGCATGTTAAAACATAATCCTTATAGGTATAGGCTTCTCATATCTATCATTTGACTGAATCTGTCAAATGCTTCATCATTATAATCTCCAGCTAGTCTTTTGAAAAACATATCCATTCTACCATCTTGGTTTTCATATACTCCATCAAAACTTATCTTTCAGCATTTTGCAAAACTCCATGGAATATTCACAAGACACCTCATTATTTTACTCCTCCATTCTTACCAATTGTTCTGCCTGTACCATTTTTTGCCACATATGTTGCCATTTCCTATTTCAAAAACAGTGGCATATAAAAGGTCCTGTGCCTGTTTGCTGTTTAAGCAAAAACTCTGCAACCTGCATTCTAGCTACTACTAAACGTTTCACTGCATGGAGGAAATCACCAGATTGATTCAACAGGCAGGAAAGTGGACTCAGCAAGTGCTGTGGAGTGCAAATGGGGCACATTGAGGCACATTAGGATGCTGTTGGCCATCTACTGCATCCCAGTCCATCTCCAGTCATCTCAACTATGTCCTGCCACTGGATCAAGATAGGTTGGGACAAGAATGTGAGACTGATGATTTGCGCAACTCTTTCTCACTATAATCCAATTCATGTGCAAGTCAAGACATCACTCCCACAGTCAAGTCCTGTGGTGATGGGAGAATGACAAAGCAGTAGATGTATATATACTGAAATCTGTAGCCATAAACCCATACACAGGCAGCCCATGTAAATGGGTCACTCTCTACTGGACCAAAGCAGCAATGGAGTTTGGCAGCCCCCTGGGTGTCTGACCAGCCCTATTTAGGATTGCTGTGCTCACCTCCATGGTCTGAGGAAGGGGCTAGATAAGGTGCCTTAAACATAGCCTACTTCACCATACCCCTGGCCTGCTTGCTGTGGCAGGCTGTGATACCAATCATGAGGTCAAATCACAAAGGAAAAAATACTGGTGACTTCGCTCACCATTGACACATGGAATGTACCTACGCTCATGGATTGTTCCAAAATAGACAGACCTGAGGGACAGACAGCACTTGTTGCAAGAGAACTCATCAGGTACTACATCCAGATAGCAGCCCTCAGTGAGACCAGGTTCATAGACGAAGGCCACTTGAAAAAACTGAAAGCTGGTTATACCTTTTTCTGCAGTGGCTGCAGCAGCAATGAACATCATGAAGCAGGAGTGGGTTTTGCCATTAGATCTAATTTGATCAGCAAGTTAGCCAGCCTCCCAGAATGATTCAATGAGAGTCATGTCCCTGTGGCTCCCCGTCAAAGGAAAGCGCCATGCCACCTTCATCAGTGTATATGATCCCACCATGACAAACCCAGAGGAGATCAAAAACAAGTTTTATGAAGACTTGGAGTCCTTCATAACATTAGTGCCCAAGGCGGACAAACTCGTCATTTTAGGTGACTCCAGTGCCAGAGTCGGTGAAGACTACCAGACATGGGAGGGGGTTATTAGGGGAATGGAGTCAGAAAAAGCAACAGCAATGGTCATCTACTTCTGAAGACCTGTGCAGCTCTTGACCTGTTGATCACAAACACAGTCTTCCACCTACCTAACCATAACAAAATGTCCTGGATGCACCCATGCAGCAAGCACTGACATCTCATTGATTGCATCATAGTATGGAGAAGGGACAGGGAGGATGTTAGGGTGACTAAGGCCATGTGTGGCACAGACAGCTGGACAGACCACAGACTCATCCTCTCAAAACTCAACATGCACATCCAGCCCAGGTGTCTCCCACAGAGGAAAAACACCAATAGGCACTTGAATGTCAGAAAGTTAGAATGACACTCTGTGCACCAGAATCTCAGTGAGGACCTTGACAGTAAGCTTGACCAACTCAGCTTTGGCACCAAAGGTGCAGAAGAGGACTGGGCAGCTTTTAGGGATGTGGTCTACAATACCACTCTTGCTCACTTGGACCTGAACACATGCAAACACCCAGACTGGTTCGATGACAATGATGAAGACATGCAGAAGCTTCTGGAAATGAAGCGTGAAGCCTTCAGATCCCTCCAGCAAGACACTACATCCACTTCCATGAAAGCAGCCTATAATTCCATCGAAAGCAAGGTGCAAGCAAAGCTTAGAGAGATGCAAGACTCCTAGATCAGCAGAAAGGCAGATGAGATCCAGAAGTGCACTGATAGCAACAACTTCAAGCATTTTTACAATGCCCTGAAGACCATCTATGGGCTACAGTCCACTGGAACATCACCACTGCTCAGTGCCAACAGGTCCAACCTGCTCACTGACAAGAATGCCATCCTAGAAAGATGGGCTGAACACTTCAACAATGTCCTAAAAAGGCCTTCCTTCATCAATGCCGAAGCCATTGACTGCATGCCACAAGTTACCAGTAACACCTCCCTGGCAGAACCTCCAAAGGAATCAGAGGTTAAGGAAGCAATTAAACTTCTCTGCAATAGTAAAGCACCAGGCTCTGACTCTATCTCAGCCAAAATCTACAAGACAGGCAGACCAGTCTTGTTACAGAAGCTCACGAGCTCTTCCAGACCATGTGGCAAAAGGAAGTTATCCCTCAAGAGCTTAAGGATGCCTCCATTGTCTATCTCTGTAAGAGAAAGGAAAACAGGCAGTCTTGTGACAACCACAGAGGAATCTCTCTCCTGGTCATTGCCAGCACAATCCTTACCAGAATCCTCCTCAACCACCTTACTCAACACATGGAAGATGGACACCTGCCAGAGAGTCAGTGCAGCTTTAGAAAGGGCCAAGAGACAGTGGACATGATATTTGCAGCATGGCAACTACAGGAGAAGTGCCAGGAACAAAACAGGGACCTTTATACAACATTTGTGGGCCTGACCAAAGCCTTTGACACCATTAGTCATGAGGGGCTATGGCGAATCATGGAGAAGTTTGCCTGCCCAGGCAAATTCATCAGTATGGTGCGCCAGTACCAGGATGGCATGCTAGCTCATGTATTGGATGATGGAGACTCCTCTGATGACTTCCTAGTCACCAACAGAGTGAAGCAAGGCTGTTTACTGGCACCTATGCTGTTCAGCATGATGTTCTCAGCCATGTTGTCAGATGGCTTCTGCGATGACGAAGAAACCAGCATTAAGGTCAGATACAAGACTGATGGGAGGCTCTTCACCCTGTGGAAACTACAGGCCAAGACCAAGGTTGAAGAGAATTTTGTGTGCGATTTCCTGTTCGCAGATGACTGTGCACTCAACGCTGCCACAGAGGCTCAGATGCAGCAGAGCATAAACCACTTTTCCACTGTTTGCAGAAACTTCGGCCTCCTAATCAGTACCAAGAAGACTGAGGTTTTGCATCAGCCTGCACCACAGAAGAGGTATGCGGAACCAGCTATCATCACTGAGAGTGAGATCCTGAGGGCTGTTGCCAAGATTACATACCTCAGCAGCACACCCTTCAGATTTGTGAACACTGATGATGAGGCAGATACTCACATCGTCAAGGCAAGCTTTGCATTTGGGCAGCAGCGGGAGTCAATCTGGGAAAGGAGAAGCATCAAACTGTCCACAAGGCTGAAGCTGTACAAGGCAGTCATACTGCCCACACTACTGTATGCCTGTGAGACATGGACTGTGTATGAGCATCATTCCAAAAAGCTGAATCACTTTCATATGAACTGCTTAAGAAGGCTGCTGAAAATTACCTGGCAGGAGAAAGTTCCAGACACAGTTGTGTTCTCTCTCAATCTGGACTGCCAAGTATATACACCCTGCTGAGGACAGCCCAAGTCAGGTGGGTAGGCCACCTTGTACGTATGCCAGACACACACCTCCCCAAGAGACTGTTTGATTGTGAACTCATGGAAGGCAAATGTACACAAGGTGGGCAGAAAAAGCACTTCAAGGATACACTGAAAGTCTCTTCGAAGAGCTTTGGTATTGATCCAGTCTCCTGGAAAACTCTAGCACAAGACCGTCTCACCTGGCAAAGCTGCATCAGAAAAGGCACTACTTCCTATGAGCAGAGCATGATTGCAGAGGCACAGAGGAAGTGTGAGCTGTGTAAATCCATAGCCAACTCTTTGCCAACCAACTCAGCAGACCATTTGTGCCCAATGTGCAGCAGAGCTTTCTGAGCTCACGTTGGAATAATCAGCCACAGCCAGACACACTGTACACAGTCAACCTCCTTGATGTGATGTCCTTGGTCATCATCGACAATGATGGGCAAACAACAACTACTAAATGTTTCAGATACATTATAAACAAGCCTGCTAAGTTACACAATACATTTCTCATTGTCTCCAAGTTATTAGTCACCTCGGAGACATTTAATTATAACAAAATTCTTAGATTTCTAGTATATAATCATGGAGCAACATTGCTACCTTACTTCAGCTCATGATTCACAGCATTGCTAAACTGCTCACTTTCAGCACACATTCCAGTTCTTCCTTCATTTGGCAAACAATACTTTTTCTCTTCTTTGCAAAAAAAAAAAAAAGTCACAATGAATTCTCTTTTTTAATTCTGAGTATGATTAATTTAATTACTAGAATTAGATTGCATCCTTAGGAGGCACCTGACTTAACCAAGAATTGCAAGTGATTGCATGCATTAAGCCTGATACATATAAACAGATTACGATGGTATGGGCACATGTGTAGAAAAGCAGAAGGCAATATGGTGAGGGAGATTTGGGACAGACAGGAAGAAGGTAAGAGGAAGCGAGGATATCCAGCAAAGAGGTGGATGGATTGTGTGAAAGAAGATCTGCGACAGTCAGGCATACTTTTTTGAAGAAGGCAGGAGAGTGGCACTGAATCGAGAGAGTTGGCGACAGTTAATATGATACCCCAACCCCATGTAAATGGGAAAAAGGGGATGATGATGATGATGATGATATATATACAATTATGTGGGCCAAATGCAGTTAGTAGTGCATGGCTCATCTATACCAAATAGTATGCTGATGGAGTACAGTTTAAGTCCAGTTCATAACATTCTTCACTATGTATGTCTTATTATAAGTGCATGTATTTAGAAGCAGATTTAAGTGGTACTGCAGATGTAATGTATTCTATTGATATGTAGAAGTGGTTAGGTGCACAACTACATCCCAGATTTGACAATAATTGTTCTACTTGGTACAGTAACACTTCATATTGAGCACACAGATGTACAGTGGTGAACTATGTCAGTGCTGCATACACCTCCAATTGATAATTTATCAGTAGTATTTGTGAATTTTGTATGCAGATCCTTTGCAGTTAAGAAGAAGAAGAAGACGCTAGACTTCCCTGTCCTGCATTCTGATTGTTCATTGTTGATTGATGGAGGTGGCAGTCTGCAGATATGTCAGTCATTGTGAATACTGATGATGGCCAGGGCCAAGTGACCATAGAATGTAGAAAGGAGGTCAATGATATAAAGACAAAGCCAAGAGAAAGTTCCAGGATATTAAACCAAAGTGGGAGTTTAGGAAGAATGCATTATTGGAAGTATTCTTTCTGCATCCAAAGGGATATCTCAACAGGTGGCTGAGATGAGATTCCTCAAGTTTCAATTATTTGAAACACAAGGTACTGAGGAAAATAATGCTATCCGCTGTTTTCCATGGGAAATCACTGCTAGTGCAATTTCTAAGTATGCAGCAGTAATTTTCCTTTTGTGGGAGATTCTGTCCTTCAAATTGGTAAATCTATGAAGTCAGTTTCCATAAGTTTGAGTGGTGGGGGATGCAGAGCAGATTGCCTTAAATGATCATGTTTGGGACATTACTTTCAGGTGTTTTTGGTGTTTTTCTCCTTGGCATTTGGACATTTGAGATGCCATGATAGAGCTACTATTGGAGTAAGTTCTCCTCAGCCTGATCTCTAAAGTGTGTCTGAGAGATATGCAGTGTGGTACTGGCATTGATGTGTCCTAACACAAAAGCAGATATATTGTAGTTATAGTGATATCTGCCTTACACTTTACATTCTGTAATGATAGCTGTCAGCTTACACATTCTGTAAGTGCCACACTGACGTCAGTTGCACAGACTCATGCCCATCAGAAACACATTACCTCTAATGCCGTCAATGTGAAGGCTCCACAGCCTAGGTCCATGGTCAACACATGCCCAGTGAATAGTGAACTGCAAGCTGTTCTAACTGCTGCTACCTTTTTCATGTTGAGTAATGCATCTTTACTTTCCTTGCAGATGTTGCACTGCAGTTGTGGTACATAGTTTCAAAGCTACATGGCAGAGAATCCACACCTATGTGGATGATATGACCATGATGTGCATTGTCCTGGCTGAGTCTGCTGCAGGGCTGGAGTCAGCCATCCTGTTATCCAGCAGGTCGATAATAATGGACATGTAGCACTGATGATGTGCTGCTCTAGGTTCAGGATGGTGCATTTGGATGACCAGTTAACCTAATCAGTTACATATGCAATACTCAGAGCTGCTGCTACTGACACCACTCTTGGACCATATATATTTTATTAGTACTTTGTTATTAAGGATTTTGCATATGTATTTTTAAATGCTATAATGTTTTAATTATTTAGATTTTAGTAAGATATGTTTTGTTAAATGTCTTTATGGAATCACGCTTTTTGATGAGTGAACTTGGAATAACTTGGTTTTTATTCTTATGAAAGCAATAGGGAATACTTTTTTGATATAAGTTCCCTATGTTTTGTCTAATGTCTAATGCAAACCAATGATTTCTAAGCGAGTAAAGTCTGATTTACATTTCTGCTTTGATTTGCTAGCCCAGACCAATGAAGCTTGAGAAAGTGAAATGTAATTTACATCTTCCATCCTAACTTGCTAGTTAAAGCTAGGTTTTGTCTAATGTTTAAAGTAAACCAATGATTTTTAAGCAAGTAAAGTCTGATTTACATTTCTGCTTTCATTTGCTAGCTGAGACCAATGATGTTTGAGAAAGCAAAGTCTAATTTACATTTTCCATCTTAACTTAAAGTTAATTAGAATAATGAAACACACTGGATGATAAAGTGCTTGTATAAGCACTTGTATTGGTTAGAGCAAAGCAGCTTGTTTACATGTTTTTTGCCATTGGCTGCTATATGCTTTATATGAGATTGAGATGTGGCTTTTGAATGTGGATCTGAAGAAGGCTTTGATAGCTGAAAGCGCGAATCCGTTGTTTGTTGTTTTTTTGTCTTCTTGAGATACAGCTCTGAATAAATTGTTGAGATACGTTTTATGGTGTGGTGCATCGCTCATCTCTTAGTTATTGTTGTGATTTTGCTGAGCAAGCTTAAACGGAACA
>NC_056725.1:1475248808-1475311308 GCF_019279795.1 Protopterus annectens
TTTATCTACAGTGACATAGGCTGCCCCTTCACACTTTGCACAGTCAAACAGCTACTCTATTGTGATGGTGCCTATCTTCTATCAGCCACTCTGTTTCTAGCTTTATGAAAGAATACACAGCCATCTGAGATGGTACCAGCACCCTTGGAGTGGTAGTGCTGTTATAGATAGCTGTTGCTTTGCTGTTGTAGAAGCAAGTTTGATGCTATAGCTGGACTGCTAAGTATAACTTTGGTTCACTCACATCTCAATGTGCACTGCATCACATCTTTTAAGGTCTACATCATGATTTAGTATATATGTTGTATCTTCTTTGAAAGGCTGTCCTGGTTTTATGCCCAGCCAATTGGTTTCCACTTGCATATTTCAAATGTCCACAGTTATACATTCATATACAGGCTAAACGTGCATCATCCGTAGGCTCAGAACTGCAGTGTTACTGGATATAGTACATTGCTCCTGCAGTGAACATATACATTCTGCCATGGAATTTTCAATATCACCCATAGTAAAGCAGTAATGCAAGAGACATCTCTGGGTCATTTGGCCAATTTCTGACACATTACTGAATGTGTGGACCAGTAAATACAAGGATGGACTCTTTTTTTCAATGGTAGGGGGAATGGTCTTGCTGAATTATACACCTGCCAATATCATTATGATAGCTGAAAGGATTAAAAGTATACTCCCACCCACACTTTGTTACTTTGAATATGCCTGTCTTTAGCTGTTGCAGCAATCTGCAATGGTTTAATGGAAATATTTTCTTATAACACACTAAATAAGACTTAAGTTTCAGGGTGATGTCTTGCTTATTTTGTGGACTAACATTGCTGAATCAGACAGATGTTACAGCCACTACAAGGACAGATCACAATGGCATCCTGCATACTTGTAAAGTGATATTATGTCATACCTTATGCTTTTAACAGGAGTTCTAACTGCTTCAGTATATGAATGGGAAGATATTTATAGATACATAGCTAGATAGATAGATAGATAGATAGATAGATAGATAGATAGATAGATAGACAGATAGACAGATAGACAGATAAATATAGATAGATAGATAGATAGACAGATAGATAGATAGATAGATAGATAGATAGATAGATAGACAGACAGACAGACAGACAGATAGATAGATAGATAGATAGATAGATAGATAGATAGATAGACAGACAGATAGATAGATGGATATAGATAGATAGATAGATAGATAGATAGATAGATAGATAGATAGATAGATAGACAGATATATATATATATAGATAGATAGATAGATAGATAGATAGATAGATAGACAGATAGACAGATAGACAGATAAATATAGATAGATAGATAGATAGACAGATAGATAGATAGATAGATAGATAGATAGATAGATAGATAGACAGACAGACAGACAGATAGATAGATAGATAGATAGATAGATAGATAGATAGATAGACAGATAGATAGATAGACAGACAGATAGATGGATATAGATAGATAGATAGATAGATAGATAGATAGACAGATATATAGATAGATAGATAGATAGATAGATAGATAGATAGATAGATAGATAGATAGATAGATAGGAGAGTTAGATATGTATGTTCTTTTACTAAACTTATAAAATATTAATCTACAGGATACACATATAACTATTGATGCATTACAGTGAATTCTACCTTTCTGTTTTGTCCCATTATGTTTCTTAGTCACTGCATTATGGCAAGTGTTGGTGAAAATAAGTTATTATAGTTAGCAGATAAATGAGATAAATGATCATCTCATGCAGACACTGAAAAGAGTCAAGTCCTGAATTTGAATATATGGGTAGTGATCATGCATGCATTATATTTTTCCCAACAAGTTACAACATATTCCGATATATATTGAAGAAATAAGTACCTTTTCCACTCATTACAAGTTAGCATTGTTGTCAATGGATAAATGTCAGTGCCCTAAACTCTCAGTTTTATTTTGAATATAATTGCTTTAACGCCACAGATGAGTAATATTTTTTGAAGAATTGTAGTTTCTAGCTTTTGTGGCATGTATGCATGCATGGCTGATAATTAAGGAGAATTGGGTGCTTTAGTGAACTCCTTTTAAGTGGAGAATCATTTCTCAGAAACTTTAATTTTCTGAAAGTTGTGCAACCCCAAAGCTGGTGATATTATGTATACGTGTGAAGGTATGTGTACTCCCCTCAGAGTACTCTAGATTTTTAATTTTAGATATATTTGTTTTGAAGTTTTGAGGAAAGTATCTGTTGGTTAAACAGGATTTACCTAAGTGTACCATATCCCTAATGACATCTTATAGGCATTTTGAAAATAGAAAAATTAACAGTTTCATATTGTCTAATTCTTTCTTTGTAGATTTCATGATTGACTGCATCCTGCAGTACAGGTAGAAACCCTCAGTTATGTTCTCCCTGAACAATACAGGCAGTCCCCGGGTTACAGACATCCGACATAAGGACAACCCATGGATAAGAACCGGATGCCTCAATATCAGAAATAACATGAAAATAAATAAAAATCCATAAAGTTGCCCAAATCTTACCTTGAAATGAAGAATAATGGTGTATTTTCCTTCTCTCCATGTCCCCTGTTTGTGAAACTGTTAGAGCAGTTACTTCCACCTTCACAGAGAACAAGAGATCTGATTTGTTAAGAAATCACTGTGTTGATGATGTAATTATTCAAGACCACTGTCTTGTACAGTACAGTACTGAAGCAGTTACTGGGGAAAATGACATTGCAGCTCACTAGGGTCTAGGTGACAGCAGGAAGTCTGGCAGAGGTCTGAAAGTTCAGAAAAGAGTGGAAGACATTCATGGGTGGTGCTTGTATTACAGAAATGTGAAGTGAAGCTTAAAAAGAGGTAAGTTTAACATATTTCTTTTGTATGGAAAGTTCTACTGTACTGTAGTATATAGTTACAGTATTATTACACTGTACTTACAGTATTGTTATTGTTATTACTACAGTATGCAGTATTATGTTTAAGATTTTTTTTTTATTTGGAAGTGTTTCTGACATGTTTTATATGCAAAGAAAAGTGAAATAAATACTAGAGTGAGGCAAACATTTGACTAAGTGACATGTAATAAGAACCATATGTACTTGTTTGGACTTGCATACAAATACAAATACAAATATGACTTAAGTACAGACTAAAAAATGGATCTCGTCCTTAACCCAGGGACTGCTTGTACAGAAACTGTGTTGATAAGAGATACACCTTTTTCAAACAGGACAAACAGGATGAGAAACTTAAGACCATTAAAGAAGTAGATTTAGCATGTTTGCTTGTAAATTACATTGAAATAATATTTTTTTTACTTCTTTGTGCCCTGCAGACAAGACTTGTTGCTTCCTAAGGTGAATTATATTAATAGAATAAGAATAACAGTGTCCTAGGACTACCTGGTTCATCATACGTTTTGTGTTTTGTAGCACAAGCTGTAGTCACAGACATTGTTTTCTCATAGGTCTTTTTGCTTTCCATCTGAATTATGCATACATATTATGCTTATTTGTGTAGTACCCACAAAAAAGGGAGAACATATTCAAACAGCATGAACACTATCAACATCTTTCTTAGAAGTAGGTAAGCACTATGTTCTGGTAATATTTCCATGCTGTAAGCACTTGTAAAAGTGCTTCTCTTCCAAGTCATCATTTTGTTACTAAATGACCTTAATTCCTAAGATTTATTTTCTTAATTTGTGAAATCCTCAGCCATTCATGTTTTAGCAGTTGCTATGAATATTATCCATATCCCCATGTCTGCATTCATATTATAAAAATAGTGTGAGCTACATGTCACTGCATGGTGTTGTCCAAGATGTAACACAAATGAATAAAGCTGCCTTGATACTTGACAGCTAAGGACTAAACAAGATCACTCATCCATCAGGATTGAATGAAGACATTGTTGAATCTATTACTGATGTGGTTCTTCATTGCATGATCCTAGCACTACATAATCTGTAGCATACAGTCTATACCTAGGCCATAGATCTATGCAACACGATCCAGAGTATCATCCTTTTTGGCTTTTATTTAGTCCAGTGGACCTCACAGGCTACGGGTTGGATATACAACAGAATGCTCATCCTATTTTTGGATTTTTGCTTTTAGCTATATGAGGAAGTTGTTGGATCTTTATATTAGACATTAGGACAGTGCAGAGATGACTTATGCAGATTGATCTCATGTTGGTTCACTAGTAATCACCCACATAATGACAGTTGACACCTCTTCCAAAAATAAACTATTGTTTTGCTTTGGATTACGAATTGTGGACTAGAGGACTTCCTAGATGGCTGCACACTAAGTAGCAGCTTAAGTTCAGCTCTCCCAGTGTGAAAACAGAAACATAGAAAAGAGAGACAGTGAATTTGTCTTTTTGGGTAAATTTCAGTTAATGGCTAGTAAGTGCAGTGCCTGGATGCCAACAAAAAATACATTCAGAGAACCTGAAAGAAAATTAATCAAAAAAAGGTGAAGAGAAAACACTGGCTGGGAAGAATCTTGCAGCTATTCAACAAACAGCAGTTAAAGCTCCAGAGATGTTACAAGACATGACTTTCAGTAATCTAGAGGAAAAATTAAGTCAAATGTGCTCAGAGCTCATTAAAATAAATTAAACACTGAAGAAGTATGTCAACTCAAATAATAAAAGGCTGAAAAAATGGAAGAAGCTTTAAACAAAAAGTCCAATGAACAGATAAAGCTGCAAAATCAGATGTTAAGATGAAGGAAATATTCTCTGAGACCTCTCATGAAGAGATGTTTCAAAGGTATTAGACTTAAGAGGATAGAGCACATAGGAGAAACCTGAGATTTTCTGCTTTACTAGAGAAAATGGAGGAAACAGACTGTATTAATTTTATAAAAGCACAGATAAGCAACTGGACTGGTATTCCACAGCAGTAGTTATTAGTTGAAAGAGCACATCTTGTGTATGCTCCAAACCTGGACATGAGAAAGCTGCCAAGGTTTCTAATAATATAGCTGCAATCTCACCAGCAGAACAACTGACTCTGACAAAACTGTGGCAGAAGGTTAAAGTACTAAAAGTCAGAGACAGTAAGAGCATTTGTGAAAAATGCTTACTCACTGTATACCAGGCAGAAGAGGAGTACATTTATTCCCACAATCAGGGAAAGTCAAGAAGCAGGCATGAGATTCAAGCTGCTGTATCCAACTATCTTCAGATTATTTTTTTCATGGAAGGTCAAAATCATTTTAATGCAGAACATGCTAAGGAGGAAACACAAACTTTTATCCTACAAAAAGTGAACTATCAAACAGAATGGGGTCTGCTTCTTATTCTTCTTGATAATAAAGCTCATAGACATATAGAGACAATCTCAGTGAAACCTTTTTCCAATCTTCCAAATGAAAATTCTTGAGAGGCAGGAAAAAGCATAGGAGTTGACTAGAAGAATAGGAGTACTTTTGTAAATGAAGTAGAGACTGGAATTGGGAGACATAGATCAACAGGGAAAAACAGCAAGTCAGAAGTTAATAAATAAGTCTGGGATTAAAACATATCAGTTATATTTGTGAAATATGATAGAACAAGAAAATCTAGAAATATTGGACTTTTTTTTTTACTTTGTTAAACTTGTAGGGACTCCAAAGCATATGACCTACCTCATGTTATTAATGTTTGAAAAAAACATTAAGGTGAGGGGAAGAGGAAGGAAAGAAGTAACTGTAAATAAAATACATTTTGTTCTTAACAGTATTTTTATAATACATGACACATACTGCATGCTATAAAATAATGCTTGGAGATACTGAAGTAAACAGGTTCTGTTGTGTTTTTTCTCTCTTCTTTCTTTCATTCTTTCTTCTTGTTTTGTTTTAAGAAATGTAGGCAGTGCAATGTAAAAACAGGACAAAGCCTGGAGAAATAAGCATAATATACATAAAACTGATATGCTTTTTCTTATTTGGCATAGGGGAATAACTGGATTAAAGCTATTTGTTTCATCTTATAACAAGTTTTAAGGGGAAGCAGGTAAATAGAAGAACAGTGAATATAATGAAACGTTTTTCTGTAGCATATAGACGTTCACAGTGCAAAAAGAAAAGTTTCTAGTGGAAGGCAATGGTGTATCTGGTTCTCAAGCTTCTATGGAGACAAGCTGATAAGGACAATAAAAGCAGTCAAGACAGTCTTTCAATGGCTAGAAGATAATGTTTTCTGAAAGCATTCACTTTGTTTTCTACATTTGGGGAAGAATGAAGATAAGATAAAAACAGACAGCACTTAGTGTAATAGAAGCACTGGCTGTGCCATGCATCTTTGCATGGATAACCTTCATTATAGGTTAATTCAAGCCTGTAAGTGTGGCTGCCAACTTGGGAACACTGCTACTATTAGGAGGGTTAAACTTCATTATTTGAAGATGAACACGGTTTTGTGTCTTTGTGTCAAGTTTACATATCTCGAGGTATTCTGGGGGGGGGGTGTTTGTTGTTTTATTTAAGGGTTTTCATTAAAACAAAAAAATCTTGTAAGACATGATATAGACATAAATGATTTTGGCAAGAAACAACTGTACAAAAGAGCAAACTGCCCAACATTAGTGTATGAATGTAACACAAAATCTAAAAAACTAGACATGTAAAAAACAACTGTTTTACATAACAGGTGGGAATAATAACTTCTTATTATGATGACACACTTTCCATATTATCTTTAAATGTGAATGTTTATATATATATATATATATATATATATATATATATATATATATATATATATACATATACATATATATATATATATATATATATATATATATATATATATATATATATAAACAGAAAGAGTAGTGAACTATATTAAAAACACAGAGTGCATATATTTATGCTATAGGAGACAGATTTGGAAAGAACTGATCATATAAATTTAATAAAGAAAGGATTTTGGGATGTTTATTCAGCAGAATATCTGAGACAAAGGAAAAGGGTAGTACTTATATTAATTGCAAAAGGAGCTCCAATAGAAATAGATGAAGAAAAACAGATAATATTGGTAGATTTGGAATACAAATGGGCTACTGGCAAAGGAGAAGGATTATGCTGGCATGTATTTATATTCCACCTAAAACTGCTACAATGGAGCTTAAGAAAATTCTGGGAGAACTAATCAGCTTTTAGTAGGGAAAATTGCTTGAGGGTGGGAGTTGGAATATAGTTTTCTGTGGTAGGGATGTGTCTGGGATACATATGAGGGGAGGTATAGCAGGGGATTGTGAATTTTTGAAGAAATTTGTATTTGGTATGGAGGGTGTGGATTAAGTGATGAGAGTTGGAGAGTTTAGGGTGTGGGAAATGGGCTGGGCTAGACAGTTGCTGCATTTCACATGAGCATGTGTATTTGTTTGAATGTTTTCATATACATCCAGTGTCTGTTTCAGATCATGTGCCAGTGGTAACTAGAACAGAAATGCAAGTTGGTGAAATTCAGATGGGACACTGGTGCTTCCCCACCTGTCTGTTAAATATGGAGTTTTGGGAAATGGGTGGTGGAAACTGTTCTGGAGTTGTACATTTCTTCAGAGGCTGTAGCTAGGGAGTGAGATAAAATTAACATGGAGTTTAAAAGTAGGGTGTCAATCAAGGAAATAGAGATATAGTTAAGAGATTACAGGAATTATTTAGAGGGACTGACAAGGGTTGAAGTGTTGCAGAGTGGGGGAATCTTGCGAGTCTGGAGAGGTGCATTTGCAGGGTGCTGGGGAGAGAATCGGGAACTACCTTGATGGTATGCATGGGTTCAGAAGGATTGTTGTCAGGTGACTGTTTATTGATGGTAACTCCAGACAGTGGATGCTTTTGGCATGGTAACCTGGGTGATAAAGACTGGAGGGGGTTGTTTCCAATCTTGGGGAGCCTGTGGCAGGGAAGATGGCTGGAGAGTCTCTAGATGTATTGGAAATATTTCAGAAGTTTTGTGAAGATTTGCATGAAGCAGGGAAGTGTGGAGGTCAGGAAAAAGTGCTAATGGAAATGTTTATAGAGAAATTAGGTATGAACAGGGTTGGAGACAGATGAGGATCATTTACTAGTGGTTGGGATGGGATGGGAAGAGATCAGGTGAAAGTTCTGATGTGTAGCCACTCTGCCAGGGGGGACTCCAGGAATGGATGTTGTTCCCATGGTGGGTTTAGAAGCTAGGAACAAAGAGGGTGATGGGGATCTGGAAGGTCTAAACAGCATTTTAAAGAGAGGGGGGGGCACTGACATCCTGGATGAGGGCAGTGGTGGCTGTGATACCTGGGGATGGTGGGGATCCATCAGATCCAGCTTCATGTGCGCCCATTTTGATTCTTGACCATGATTGTAAAGTGTTTGTGTTTGTCATGGCTAGGAGAATGTCTAGGGTGATGTCAGGGTTGATGGATGTGGATCGATGTGGTTTTCTGTAGGGGAGGTATACATTTGAAAACACTGGTGGAGAGGTGATGATCCAGAGGGAGGCCAAGTGTAGGAGGGTGCTATTGTTGTTGGTGGGCCATTATTCAGAGGCAGCATTTGGGATTTTGTGAATTGGGTGGTGGAGGCATTTGCTTTCCATGATAAAATAACAGGGTTGATTGGGAGGATGTGTGAGGGATTGAAGGTGAAAATTGAAGTGGGGGTTTCCTCTCTGATGGGTTCTGTTTGGGCAGGGGTGTCCTCTTTCCCCTTTGTTGCTTGCCTTGTATTTACACCAATTGGTGAGGAAGTTGAGAGACTCAGAGGCTCAGACTGGTAAAGCCAGAGAAGGATATTTTGGTATTGTGGGGCATTCTGAGATGGTGTTTGGTCTTTTTGGGATGTAGGATTGATGGGGATGGAACAGAGGCAGTAGCTGTAAACTGTGTGCTCATACATGAGTTGGTTCAGCAGTGCCCATGTCTGTGAGGACATAGTGGATTGAAGTACTTGAGAGTGTGGATTAAGGGGGATTTTGTTTTCGCAGCAGGAGTAGGGGGGTTGGAGGAGAGTGAACAAGGGATGATACAAGGGCTGAAAAATTCGTGGCTCAGTTTTTGAATATGGATGGTGGGATGCAAGTAGTGCGGATGTTTTTGATCCCTTTGGTTTTGTATACAGGTCAGGCTTAGCTTTTGAGATCTTTAGAAAAGGGTAGGAGTAAATGATATAGAAAAAATGTGAATAGTGGGAATAATACATACAGAATAATGTTATGGAGGAGGAATGAGGTTTAAGGGGAGGCAGAATGAATGAGCTATGAAATGTTTGACTAGCAATTACTGTATAGATTACAAGTGATATATGATATTTGCATCCAAAAATATGTCAATAAGGTTGGTGTTCATTTATATAAATGTATGACTGCTTATGTCAAAAAATACTAGAATTCTGGACTAGCAATGATTGCAAAAAGCTAATAAGCAACCATTATCAGCCTGTTATGACTATTGCTTTATGAAGACCCTGCAAGGGATAGTGGGATAAAATGAAATCACCTTCATAAATTTCAAGAAACAAAATGAAATATAGCCATCTCCCTCTCACTGCAATGTTGTTGCAGTGCCAGAGAAATGCTTTACTCTTAGCAAACCTCAGAGATGTTCATTTACAGTAATTGGAATCATAGCAGCTAAAATGAGTTTGAAGCCAAAGTAGCCTTGGATTATGAGTAAAATGTATTGCTTCCAGGGTTCAGATTTGCGTAATATTCAGAAACACTAAAGCAAGCTGAAATCAAATCACTATCATGTGCATAACTTAAAATAGTATTGTATCATTCATAACCTTTTGTCTTTTGTAGATTTTGTTTCTAAACCTATACTTAAATTAATTTCATACCTGCATCTCTTATAACAAAACTTCACTTAGCTATCTTCAGCAGAAATGGAAATATGTTTAGTCAGATGTCTTACAAGATGATGCAACTGTTTTCCTGAACATTTTCTGAATTATTTTTCATAATATGTTTCCACCCATATGTGTGCTAGTAAGCTTGTTTTCTTAACCAGACAAGCTCACTGCATACAAGTGTTCCTCTTCAGTGGCACAATGAGTGCGCTGTTTAGATCAGAACTAAGTGAGGCGTATTTGAGTATCAGTACCTAGGACCACTCATAGACACAAATGAAAATGATCCTAATGCTACTTATAAACTACCTAGGCCAAAACTCATGGAGGGGTTGTCCTGAAGCCATATGTGCAGCTGCCCTCACTTGGGTCAGGTTACATGATCCCTGCAACTCTCTCACACCTTTTTATACCTATTTCAACCTTTTTTTATCTCATCTTGTCATCCCCTTACTTACTGCCTCTCATTCATCCTACTTCCCTCTTCTCTTTGTATCTCTCACATACTTTTTCTTCTTTCTACTCCTCTTCCCTCTGCATGCCTCTCTTAACTTTTCTCTGCCTTCCTTCTGTGCCATCCTTTCACACAACTATTGTCAATTGTCCCTGTACTGTCATAATACCTCTCTGTATAATGATATGCTGCTATCCATGTAGCATAAGCCATCAAACTCAATATGGCTACATCTTATTCATAAAGCTCTGCTAAGCATAATTCCATTTTTCCATCCATGTTTTGATATCAACTGCGTCTTGAACTAAGTGTTATAGAATATTCGTGCATTTGAAGATGTGTGTGTGTGTGTGTGTGTGTGTGTGTGTGTGTGTGTGTGTGTGTGTGTATATATATATATATATATATATATATATATATATATATATATATATATATATATATATGTATTTGTTTTTTTTTGCATATCCTAGTATCTTTAAATATATTTTGTTTATTTCTTATGTGATCCTATTCACCCAGGGTGTGCCTGCTAGTGATCCATTGTGATCAATGCACTACACCGGTAAACAAATACAAATAAATAAATAAATACGCCCATAATAGACTGCTACTGCCTCATACACTTGGTTCTCAAGTTTGATTATGCGCTATTGTGCATCTGTGCGGAGTTAGAACCCCCTCTCCCATGCTCGTGTAAGTTTTCAGCAGGTAATCTGCTTTTCTCCCACATCCCAAACATGTTCTATGGGGAAAATAGAGATGTCAGAAATTGTCTACAGGTACACATTGTATGTCTCTGTGCATTTATGGGGTCTATATTAGAACCAGTAAAACACGGGATGTATTCCGAACCAAAAAAAAACACAAATAAAACAAATTGGTCCTGTCACACAAAGCAGTCAATGAAGGCAGCCACTAACAGGATATAAACCCAATAATTCAGCAGGTTCCAAAATGTAAAAAAAAATACGTTCTTTGTTGTACAAACACACTAATTAAGCGCTTTCTTTTCCAAGCAGGAAACTTCATCAGAATCTATTACATCCAATCCCTTCTTCATTTAAATAGTTTGCCTCTGTTTATCATTGGATAAATGCCCAAATTTCATTTACATTAAAAATACACATAAAATTACATTTAAATGATACATACACATTAATGTAATGTATAAAACTAATATATAAAGTACTGTGTTGCATAAATATGCCTATAGATAGACCTAACATGTAAAAATGTATATATGAATGAAATAAATATTGATAGTTACATATTGTAATTGATAAATATATATATATATATATATATATATATATATATATATATATATAGATCCGCGGTGGTGGTGCTGCGGTAGCGTTGTCGCCTCACAGTAAGACGCTGTCCGGTTTGATTCTCATCTAGAGTGTCATCTGCGTGGAGACATGCATGAATGGGCATACCTTCATTGAAGGCTGTGCATCAGGGCTGGTAACTCGGCACGTAAAAATCAGCTACCAATCATTAGCAGACCGGAGTTCCACTGTGGTGACCCCTAACTGGGAAAAGCCGAAAGACACAACACATATATATATATATATATATATATATATATATATATATATATATATATGCCTCATACATAAATACATTATATACAAAATTATTATATACAAAACTGCAGTAATACTTCTTCATACAAACATGTTGTGTCACAGAAATAATTATGTGTCATAAAAAACATTTTTCTATCCAATTTTATCAATTGTTAACAAACAGCTTTTAGTTTTAATGCTGATGTTATATTATCATGGTCATTTAGACCAGGAAAAACACATGCGTCAAGTCTCAACTGCCACATCAATTCCTTATAATCAAGCCTATTCTGCCATTCACCCCGTTTCTGTAATTTGAACCTTCTCCAATATCCAAAATTTAAAGTCAGCATTCGCACAATTTAAAGCATGTTTATACAATGCATTGCTTTCCTTTTTCCTATGGTATGCTATTAGAACCTTTTCATGTGATACCTGCAAGTATCTATATCCTGTATTCAAAATTTCAAACATTTTGGCAGCATAATCCCATTGGTACATCAATACTACCCCTCCACCCTTGTTGGGTTTCATCACCCACAGCTTTATGACACTTAATTATTTCTGTATATATATATATATATATATATATATATATATATATATATATATGTATATCAATTACAATATGTAACTATCAATATTTATTTCATTCATATACACAACCTTTGGGTTATTTTGTGGACAAAAAATTTAAACTTTTTTATGTACAGTATTCACACAATTTGATAGACTCCTGGGATTTCCTGACCAAGATGAGTATGTTGGACATTAATGATGAATACAAATTTGTGGCAATAGATGTTAAGGACTTATTTTCGGTGATCCCAGGTGTATCTTGGTTTGAGGAAATGTTAGTGGAATTTAATTTATTGAACGCCAATGATTTCCGCATAGTCTTGGAAGAGATGGAATTAGTGCTTACCAATAATTACATGTACTATCAAGGAGAATACTATCACCAGGTGGATGGAGTGGCAATGGGGGCTGTTTGTGCCTCTATATATGCCAGCATTATAATGTTATATTGGGAAACCCGTTTTGTCTTTAAAAGCAAATACATGACATACATAAAAAAGTATTATAGATACCTGGATGATATTTTTGTTGTGTGGCATGGTCCGACAGAGATTATATTGGAATTTATGAATTATATCAATTCTACTACTACTTTTCTTTCTTTTACTTATGAATTGGGTGACCAGGAAGTACATTATTTGGATGTCAATATTAAAAAAGATTTACCTAACCTGAGATATACATCCTGTATTTATAGGAAAAAATTGTTTTTCTAATACTTATCTGCATTTTAAAAGCAGTCAACCCAAGATACAGAATAAAAACATTTTAAAAGGGCCGATGGTTAGAGCTGCCCGTATGACATCTGTAAGATTGGATTTGGAGAAGGAATTGGAATTTATAGGTGGGTTGTTCTATGATAGGGGTTATCCCATGGAAATCGTTAATAGTATTAAAAATGAGATTTTATTAGGATGGGGGACAACATTTAAACCGCTTTTTCAGAGTGGAGAAGACACATTGAACAACACCACCTTAGTAAAGAAGGATGAGAATATATTATATATGGTATTAACATTCAATGAGGATACTAAAAAGATACGAGATATTCTGATAAAATACTGGGATCTTTATCGGAAAATGCCCAATAAGTTGGAAGTTTTTAATCAGTCATTAAAATTTGGTTACAAGAAAAATGACAACTTAAAAGAATTATTTGAGAAAGAAGTTAGGAATGAGGCTATAGGTAAGACAGGTACTTTTAAATGTGGGCATTGCAATCAATGTATTTTTATAGCCAATAAGGAGGAATTGGCTACACCTGTACCACAATACAGATGCTGTGTGGATGAATTCTACAACTGTCAGACCAAAGGGGTGGTGTATATAGCATACTGTTCAGTATGTTGCAGATTGTATATAGGCAAGACAAAACGTAGTTTAAAACAACATGTTTATTAGCACATGTATGAAATCAGTAAGAAAAAGGAAAGCAATGCATTGTATAGGCACGCTTTAAATTGTGCGAATGCTGACTTTAAATTTTGGATATTGGAGAAGGTTCAAATTACAGAAAGAGGGAGTGACTGGCAGAATAGGCTTGATGATATGGAATTAATGTGGCAGTTGAGGCTAGATGCATGTGTTTTTCCTGGTCTAAATGACCATGTTAATATAACATCAGCATTGAAACTAAAAGCTATTTGTTAACAATTGATAGAACTGGGATAGAAAAATGTTTTTATGACACATAATTATTTCTGTGATACAACATGTTTGTATGAAGAAGTACTACTGCAGTTTTGTATATAATAATTTTTTATATAATGTATTTAGGTATGAGGCATATATATATATATATATATATATATATATATATATATATATATATATATATATATATATATATATATATATATATATATATATATAAATATATATATATATATATATATATTTATCAATTACAATATGTAAGCATCAATATTTATTTCATTCATATATACACTTTTTACATGTTAGGTCTATCTATAGGCATATTTATGCAACACAGTACTTTATATATTAGTTTTATACATTATATTAATGTGTATGGATCATTTAAATATAATTTTATATATTTTTTAATCTAAATGAAATTTGGGCATTTATACAATGATAAACAGAGGCAAACTATTTAAATGAAGAAGGGATGTCGTGTAATAGATTCTGATTAAGTTTCCTGCTTGGAAAAGAAAGCGCTTAATCGGTGTGTTTGTGCAATAAAGAAAGTATTTTTTTTACATTTTGGATCCTGTCAAATTATTGGGTTTATATCCTGTTAGTGGCTGCCTTCATTGATTGCTTTGTGTGACCGGACCTGTTTGTTTTATTTTATATCTATATTAAAACACCAAATGGTCAAAATTTCGAGTGTTCTAATATCGAACCCTATGAATCGAAAATTTAAAACATCGAACATACAGAACAGTGAATTTTTTCCTAGGGAAAAAAATTCACTGTTCCAAAACACATACACACAACACAAGCACACCAAATAAGGAGCAATCCACACACATGCACCTAAACTCTTACACCTAACCCTACACTAAACTATACATACACCACCAACTATCCACTTACCTTAACCCAAACCCTAACCCTAAGGTCCATCACTAACACACAGTCACCTCACCCGTGCCCTAACCCTAACTCACCTATCCCGCCCTAACCTTCACGTCCACACAATCGCACACTTACCTGACCCACACTCTAACCCTAACTCACCTAACCCACCCTAACCCTCATGTCCACACAATCGCACACTTACCTGAACCCGACCCGTAACTTTCCACCACAGCTCTGAAAATACCGAAGCAACAGAAAAGGACAACCAAATTATTTCCCTAGGAAAAAATTCGCTTTTCTGTTTCTTTGATATTTTCAGCATTCGCTGAAAACGGGTTGATATTAGAACACTTGAAATTTTGAATGTTCGGTGTTCTAATATAGACCCCCATTTATGTGCATCCTGCACTGGGTAGGCACTCCATTAGTAGGTTTCTACCAGCTGAGGTCCAGATTAGAGCATAACTCTGCAGTGGTCCTGCATTGCATTAAGCAGGCAAAGTGAGAATAAATGAATGAATGAATGAATTAATGAATGAATTAATTAATTAATATAGTATGCAATACTTTGGATTTAAACACAGCTAACTCTGAGTTTTTGAGTAAGGTGTCAACCATAACAATGTGAGTGCCAAGGTTTTCTTGCATTATATAAATGTTTAAACATCTGTAAAGTTTCAGATTAACACATATTTACTAGACTGGACTTGCTTTTTTTATTTGGTAGTAGTATGCCAAATATTCCTCCACTTCAATGTCATTTTCCTTCTTTATACCTCTTATGGTCCTTGATATTTACTAACCCTGTTCTTCAAGCCTGGGTGTCATAGATATTGCACCATTATACCAGAAAGCACTAGTTGGGGTTCATTCTAAAATGTAAGACATCCTTTAGCAATCAGGCGCTTCATACTTCCTATCACATGTGTTTTACTTCCATTCCTTAACAAAACCCTTCTATCCTAGCTCCTTCCTACACACATTGCACATAGCATCATTTGGTCCCAGCTTTCCTCAACGTAAGGCATTTCCCTACTCACTTTGCCTATAGATTCCATTTCAAATTACTTTGTTTACTGCCTTTTAACATGACCTCTTTCATTAAGGTATTTTCTGATCATTCTATAAAGAGAAAATACCTTTGGTATAATCCCTTATGTCTGAAACTTGCATTGTAATTCACACAGTAGTAGACAGTAATGCCCAAATTAACACCCCCCCACATAACCTCTTGAAACTTCCTAACTAATAAACATGCATGATACATAGGGACATAACTGGGTTGGGTTGCATGCCTAGACTTATAAAGTCCTGGTGGTCATTAACCTAGTATGTACCTATGAACCTATGAACATAACAGAAATAGTGTTGTTGTTAACTTTGTAAGGGTAAGAGATATCCTGTTCTGTAGCTATTCCACACTGCTTACATTCCTGTACTGCTTGTAACTGAGTGATTCTATCAAAAATGTTAAAAAATGTTAAAGCCACACACACACACACACACACACACACGCACACGCACACGCACACACACACACACACACACACACACACACACACACACACACACACACACACACTACATATTCAGTTTCAAATGTCTCGGTGTATCCCTGCAACCTCATCCCACGCCTGCTCTTCTAACACTGTGGTCTCAGCTTATTTACAACATAAAATGTAAGTGTTCCTCTAAAACAAGTCTTTAAATATAGGGACGCATTAACAATCACATGTGCATATTAATGACACCCATTCATCCTTTAACTCATGCTTAATTTTCACTTGCAACTACTGAGATATTTATGCAGGCTGATATTCCTTACATTTGATTTTCCTGGTTATACTGAATAATGCACATTTTCAAAACCTTCATTTTTCTTTTAAATACTAAGTTTGTTAGTTTTCTAATTATAGCATGGAGGCAAAGTTTTGTCATTTGCAGAAGCAAACAAAATTCAGGTACAGTGGCATATGCCATGTAGTAAGCCAACCTTTGTTAAAGTGTGCTGGCCGTGCATGTATATATGAGGAGGAACACCGAGAGCTCTGTAAACTGAGACAAAGTTCTTTTTACTATTTCACAGTAAATTCATGAATTATCAATGCTATTAACAAAGTCTGCATTGCATGGTAGGTTTTCATGAGACCACCTGTCGTGTTTCTCTATTAATACAGCAAAGGAAAGGACTCACCGAAGTGTTTTAACTGTGCTTTTATTAGACACATATGATATACTGTTTTGTTACTTTTATAATGGAAAAATAGCTCTGTCAAGGTGATTATATCTAATTACATCCCTGTTAATTGTCAAACAAGAGTCATTACCACAGGCACAGTGTTAGGTAAATACACCTTCCAGATGTCAGGCAAACTTTCTTCTAATGGTTGTGTTTATAAACACAAAGTTAGCAGGAAGATATCCAACAATGTGCATATCAGCTGTTTTACTTTCATACTGTTTGTCTTTTTGCAGATAGTACGTGACATGCACAGTACTCAGGAGGCTTTCCTTTATCGCTTGATAATATCACTCACATATGGTTCATAACACTAAATTAGCCTGAAACAATCATACCTTGGAAGGGATTGATTGAAAGGTCAAAAGTAAATTAACCTGTTGCAGCAGATGAATACCCTTTTTTTTGTGCTAGGCAGAAAAGGAAAAAAAACAGTTATAAGACAATGGCAGTAGAATAACAGGGCAAAGTCAACCATATACAATTACTATCCTTCCAGTTTTGTGTGGCTCATTTTATGCAGCAAGCAGTTAGACATGACTGAATCAAGCATCTTCTTTTTTATATTTTGAAAGCATTCATTATGAAATAAGTTATGGTACAGGTCTCATGAAGTATATACATAAATTGCTCAGTTTGGGGTTGTAAAGCATTCCTAATACAGAAACAAAACAAATGATTATCATAATATACCAATACACTGTTGTCCAGCACTGTAAACTTATTCAAAATATTTCATTTGAAAAGTTTCCATGGGTACTTCACCTCATTACATGTAGAACCTGGAGTAACCATCGAGATTACCTTTTAAAAGGTAATAATATTCGTTAATCAAAACTGACTGGTATACTCTGTTACTAATTAATGCCCTTATATGTTCACAATATGGACTAGTCAGTTACTCAAAACTTTTAATTTGCATGACTTTTTGGAGCAAGGCAAAAAGAACACCCTAGTCTTAATTGTGTGCACTGTGCAGAGATTTATTGTCTGTTTTTTGACCTATGTTTAAAGGAGCAGGTTTGCTGAGTGATACAGTTTTCCTCAGGTATAGTTTCAAATAATATTTGTTTAGTAGCCAGTGCCTTGACATGAAGGAATAAAATCCTCATGATGGCTGAGGTGAATAGAGTTCTTTTAGCAGCTTCGGAATGTGTTCTGGCAGGAAAGGATGGGTGTAACCATACCAGAAAGATGAAGGGTAGGTTGTGTGTCTGGAGCACATGAAGCGGTTTGATTTCCATCTAGAAATATTGATGAGCACTTGCAGAGGTGGGTATTAAATAGTCCACAGAAACACTACAGTACTGTCCAAGATGTCTTAGGCTCCTTGCTAGTCTCACCCTTAATGTAGAAAAAATATGGGGTAGAAAAGGAGGCATTGGTAGAAACAACAAATAAGGGGAGGCACAGGATCTTGGTAATTGTCAGTGGTGTGGAGAAAACAAAATAGTGTAAACAGAATATTTATTTTAAACAATGTGTTTTAGAAGATTTAAAACAAGCCGGCATATTATAAACATACAGTGATCTAATGTTATACACATCTTGGATTCCGGAATGTAAGGGGAATAGGAACATTTCATTTTTATTAAATCCCTAAGTCATGTAAAAAATCATATCAAGACATAACTCAGGCTTTGCAGATGGAGACATTTTTTGGTCCTTATCTTCATTTTGAGAGACATTATTTCTTTGTTTCAAATTAATTAACTTGATACTACTCTGGAATCACAGATAAACTTACTAAGTTGGGGATTAATCCCTACATCACTCGATGGGTTGCCAACTGGCTTACTGACAGAACCCAGACTGTAAAAGTAGCTGACTCCAAATCCAACTCCAGACAAGTGACAAGTGGAGTACATCAGGGTTCAGTCCTGGGACCGCTGTTGTTTGGCATCTACTTCTCTGAAGTACAGGCCAACACTAAGTGACTCTGGCTAACAAGCAAACTGGAAGCCATTACTGAGTCCTCAAATCATGTAGATATTCTACCAAACGGCCTTACAAAAACAGATGCTTGGTGCCAGAGCCATAGGCTCAAGTTCTATGTCAAGAAATGTATAGTTATCCCCTTTGGGAAAAAACATCTACCCTTGAATTACCACATAGGTGGCAGTACACTAAACACTGAAAGTGTGATAAGAGACTTAGGGACACAGGTGGACAGTGGTCTCACCTTCGATAACCACATCGCCACAACAGTCAGGAGATCCTTCTATGTGGCACACACACACACAAGGAAGTCATTGTCCCACTGTACTCGTCCCTTATTATACCCATTATAGAATACAATGCCCCGTTTGGTATGTACCTCTCAAGACATCTGCAACAACTGGAAAGAACGCAGAAATACCTCACTAAAGGAATCACAGTCCTAAGTAAGATGCCCTAGGCTGACCATCTAAAAAAACTCCACCTATACTCTGTTGCATATCGTCTACTCAGAGGCGATCACTGTTTAACATATAAGGCCATGTCAAACCCAGAGCTGTTAGACATGCTACACTTAAAGAAATTCCAATCCCTCAGAGACACACGCTCCAGGGATCTAAACCTTGTCATCACAATGAACAAAACATGCTAGAGGGATAGGTTCCTGACCCAGAGACTCCTCAGACTCTGGAATAGACTGGCCATACATGTCAAGTAGAGCACCTCTTTGGCCCTCTTCAGAAGGAACCTTGATGATTGGATGGGAGATAGGAAATTCACCCCAGGGATCACATCAGTCACCCTGCTAGACAGGGTTCCAGGGAAGTAAATACTGTGGAAAGAAATAGCCAGGGAATTGTTATGGCTAGGCTTGTATAGGCCCTAGGGCTGCTAGCCTAGTACCAACCTATGAACCTATATATCTACTTGAACAGATGCCACCAGGCATTATACATGCAGAAAGAAAGTGCACGTCCATGGCATCAGTCTCTAAGTTGTTATATAGGGCACTTTCCAGGGAAATCCTAAGGGATATTGTCTAGTTATAACCCTCTGATCAGAAGAAATTTATGTCTCATGACAACTGAGCTTTAGTCAAGGACCAAGCTCACAACACCTTGTAGGGTATATTTTATATAGTTACCAATTATATCATGCAGTTGCACAGAGCCATGAATATGCTTTTCCCAGCACTTTCCATTGCTATACATCATATCCCACAGTCTTATATAGTAAAATAAGCAAGAATTGTGATATCTGCCAGCAATTATGCATGTTGTAGTGGTTCCCTATTACATGATTGAATCCATAGGTTATCGAACACCTAAAGGTCGATCACAAAATGTCAAAGTCTGAAAATTTCAAACGGCCATTCACACACAGGGAAATGAGTCGTTTGCCCGTTACATAGATTTTGATCTTTCTCTGCTGTAGAGCAATGTCAGAGTTGATATATTTAGTTAGGGGGGTGTGGGGGCAAAGTCCCCCCCCCCTTTATTTCTGTTTATAACTTTTTTTTAATTTGGCCAACGGCATTGTTTCCCTGTATGGAAATGGCCATTTTCGATATTAAAGGTTTGATATTTTGTGATCGACCTTTAGGTGTTCAATAACCTAAGGTTTTGATCATATAATATAGACCCTGTTGTAGTAACTTCCCTTTCGTTTCCAAACACATAACTCTGCTTAGCATCATTACCCTTATGACCACCTGTGAGTTTCTGTCAACATCTGCTCATTACCAGGTGTGTTCACTGATGCACAGACAGATGCACAGTCTGTATACCTAGTGGAGCACCAAAATGTAGAAGGAGCTGACAGACGATGGTGGGAGACAGATGCAGCAGGGTTATTAAGCCTTTACAGATATAAAATAACACTGAGGATTATGAGTGGGTCGCTGACCATCACTAAGTTATTCATGGGTTTCAAAAATAGATACAGAAACTTACTATAAAAATGAACACATTAACAAATGGTTATTGTTGGACATCTAGTCACAAATCCTTGTAATACCACACATGGAGGTTTAGCTACTTTGGTGTATTACATGTTAAAAACGAGGAGCCAGAAGTACATGACAGCTTTGTAAACTCACACTTCATGCTGCTAGACAAGTATCACAACCAGAAGCAAAATCTGATCATGTAACATCTTGAAAAGCTATTAGGGACTTTTTTCTTCCACACCTTTGCTGTTTATGTGACAGAACACAGTGTCTTAATAGCTTTCAAAAATGTCTGGAGGTTGTGATACAGCTCAGCGGTTCTGCCCATACATGGCAGAGCCAGTCTCACTAATAATACCTATCCTACATATGAACTACATTGTAAGAAAGCTATTGTTTTTCTTGATTTTAGGAAAACAATAGCTTTCTTACAAGTAATGAATATTCATAGCAATATATTGCATGTGAGATGAAGATAGCTGTATTATGATGATGAGAAGTCGAGGACTGAATATAGTACACTGCTGTGTATCTCTGTCCTGCCCAGTAAATATTTTATCATGCTTATGTTGTAAGGGAGTGTAGCTCACCTATAAGATTTATACAGAATGGATTATCTACCAAGTACGTTATCTACAGTGAGACATTGTGACTGTTTATTTTCTACAGAGTTATAGAATATGAAGATTGTCACCTAACATGATATGACGGTGCCTTCTGAACTTGACATACTGCAAGAATATTATGTGTTATGTTTGGATTTACTATCATGACAGAAACATTACTCACTCAACGCTATAGAAATGTAGCACTGGTAAAGAATACTTAAACCGATCACCTGTCACCGTATGCAGCATCAGCATCATAAACACAGGATACTATCATTTGTCATAAGTGCATTTGATTCACAAGGCAGTAAATGCTTTTATCACAATATATGGTATAAAATTTCTCTTGTAACACCCTCTTAATGGAAGTTGTCTTCATCATGTTTTAAGTAGAGTGTGTACCAATATATTTGATGTCATACCATGTCACTGAACCATCAGTTTCTAAGACAGCAGTTAATTACAAAATGAAAGGTATAAGTATGAATGCATAATGGATTATGACGTGCTTAAAATGAAAATTAACTATGCTAATAAACTAAAACTGAAATCTTAACTTGCAGTTTCATCCTCGGCAATATACACTTCATCATTCTGCCAGTTAGTAATTACAATGTTGCTCTCTTACTCTTTGTTGACCAGGTTAGTCCCAATAGGCCAATGGCTTCTGTTCATGGGAGAACCAAGGTGGTTTTCATAATGACTAGGCAAAATTTGACCTGGTCACTGGGGAACTCCCCCTACTCTTTTTTCAACAAATGCCTTAACATATTTTACATCCACCTGGGCTACCACCCAGTTAGGCAGAAGGGCCTTGGTTTAGCATCTCATCTGAAACAATAACTGGGGCAAAATTAGTGCACATAGCTACCCTCAAAAATTGTATGCAGTATATATATATATATATTTATATTTTTTTTACATCAGCTTGATAACTGTACAGGTCTCGATAATGTTGGTATTACCTTATATAATACGTTTAACAAATAATCCCATAAAAAATTCACTTCAGCTGGGAATACAAGTGTACAAGGATATAGCGTTAACCACTGCCAACATGCAGCCAGCTGAATAATGGTTATCTAATGTCCCATCAAATTCAGAAAATGCCAGGAATACTTATCAAAATACTAATTTTATGTCTTGCCACCATGCTGGTCAGTTCTGTTGGCATGCATTACTATTTAGCAACAAATAGCTGGAAAAGTTTACTGACAATGAGTTACTCTGCATTCTGTGAAATTAAGGTGGTGACAGACAGAATTTCATATTACTGAACAGAGTGACTGTCTTAATTAATTATCACTGCTTGTTCCTTAACTTATTTGATTAAGTATTGCTTAGCTAAACTACTTAAATTGTGATATTTTCTTGTCTGTCTCTTATTCCTACTTTATTTATTTATTTATGTATTTTTTTTACTTCACCCCCCCCCCCTTTTCTGGCTACATATTAACATCTCTCTCCCTCTCTCTCTCTCTCTCCTTACAGTGCCTTAACCACATTCAAAACTGCAACAAAAAAAAATTGAAGCAACTGCCTGCATAAAAGAACATGGATATTGGAACCCTGTACAAACCAGTAAAAAGCTACTGCAAGTCCTACGTTTATCAACAGACTGTGAGCAGTGGAGGTCTAATAAAATATTATCTCTGTGTTTCTCCCATTGGTTCTTCTGCTGTGCACACTACTGGACTCCACCCCCCATTTCCTCCCATTTATTGTAACAAATATATACAGTTTCCCAAAGCTTTGTATTTATTTTATATTCTAGCTCCCTGATGCCCCACTAAATCTGCTTTTGAGTTCACATACATAAGAAGAAGCCTTTAGGTTAATTGTTCTTCTCATCTCACAGCTTTCTCCAAGTCCTAGTTTAACCTGCTCTGTTCATCCTCTCTTGGCTCGGGCTCTGTCTTCTACCCTATCCCCATTCTCATCTATGCCCACTTCTCTTGAACTTATACACTCACTTTAGTTTACCACACCCCCACAATCACTCAATTTCTTCCTTCCAGCCAATCCTAGCTAACCAATCACTCAGAACTACATCCTCCACCCAATTACTCTAATTAACTCTTAACTCCCCTTACTTCTTTCATTCAACATACAATATGGCGCTCATCCTACTTCGCTCCCTCCTCCTACTCACTCTTTCCTACCCCATCTCCTATGACTCCCATCACTACCATTCCCACTCTTCTCCTACCATCTCCCTCAATCACTACAATCCACTAACTTCTATAAACTCCTCAATAGCTCCCACACCGTTTACTCACTTTCAAACTCTCTTACATAAATTTAAAATACTTCTCTCTCCCTCTCGCCCCACAAAACCTAAACCCAAACTTCTCTTCTACAGCTCCCTTACCACAGCATACAAATCTCCAAGCCTTCTGATGGCCAACAATATTCACCCCAACCCTGGCCCATCCTCCAACCCAACAGGTACCCATACTCACCCCTCTAACACCTCCACTACATTATCTGACCATTCTTCCTCCTTGGCCCCTATACCCCTATCCAAACTCCTCAACCTCACATCCCAAAACCTTGAAAATAATCTCCCTCAATATTCAAAGCATTGCTAACAAAGTTACTTCTTTCTATGCCCTTATCCCTCTCTCTAGAACCCTGACATTCTTACCCTCTCAGAAACATGGCTACAACCCCATGTTACAGCCTCTGAAATTCGTCCCCCTGGTTACAACATCCTTTGCCTCGACTGACACAAGAAACAAGGAGGTGGTATAGCTATCATATACTCTGACAAACCTTCTCTCTATCCTCTATCTATGTCCCCTGTCAGTTTCCATCCAGCTGAAATTCTTATTGCTAATTGTAAATTAAATAATTACAAAAACCTAGCCATAGTAGCAATTTATATCCCACCTGGCAACAATATTCCTACCCTCAAACACTTTCTCTCCTGGGCATCTCAAAACATCTCTGATGAGGCTATAATCCTAGATGATGTCAATACTGACCAGAACTCCCTTAATTCCTACTCTCCCAATACTAGCATCCGTCTCTTTGGATTCTCTCAATTCATCACCTCTCTCACCCCTATCAATAAACACACAAATAACAGCACTACCCTTGACTGTATCCTCACGTCTAACCCAAATCTGTATCACAATGCCACCACTCTACCCTCAGTGACCATCTCCTTACCCACGTGTTACAACAATCACCTTACCTGATTACTATTGACGAACACCTAAAATTCAATACTCATATTCAGCTAAATATTAAGAAAACGCATCAGGAACTTGGCATGCTTTACAGAAACTCCCACTTTCTCTCTCCTTCTACAAGACAAACACTTGCCACTACCTACTTACTACCGTCACTATTGTATGGTGTTCCCCTTCTAACTAACCTATCTTCCTCTATCTCTTTCAAACTGGAAATCTGTTACAACAAAATCGCAAAATTCACCAATAAATCCAAATGCTCCTCCCACCACTGTACATCTCTCCACCTGCTAAATTGGCTAGAACTTCCCAACTACCTTAACTACCTCCAACTCACTACAGCTCACAAACTAATTTTTAAATCATCTAGATGCCCAGCTCGAACAAACATCTTACCATCATACACCCCTCACAGAAGTCTAAGATCTGCCCACCAAAATCTAATTTCTGTGCATAAACCAAATCATCCCATTGGTCAGCTTCTCCTAGCCTTTTCCCTAGCAAAAAAATGGAATTCTCTCCCTCCCACTCTAAGAATTTCTGATAACTTTGAACACTTTAAAACCCAGCTCCATTCTCACCTTGCCCAAAATTGGAAATGCAGTTGCACTCAACCCACCCAACCTGCTAACGACTCTACTGCAAGTTAATCTACTCCATACTGATTACCTAAAACAAATGTGTCAGTCAGAATATAACATAATTTAACAATTATTTCCTGAATGTATTTATTGTAAATAGTTTACTATCTGTCTTCTCTCTCTCCCCATCTGGGAAAAATTCCCTCTACTGCCAACACATAAATCTTGATGCTATTTAACAAATAACATCAACGCTTCATATTCTAAACTATAATGTATCCACTCCACTTTTTTCTATTTCTTAACTGCCTCTATCTATACATTAATATCCTGAATCTATACATTTTAAATAAATCACTTTCCACCTTTATTCACCCCTTTTATGAATAAACTGTATTTACACGTCAGTTTTATAACTATGTTCAAATGATTTACAATTATTTTATAACCTTGCACACATGATCTGCTTCCTCTGTGCAAATAATCCTCTGTACAACTTGTCTCTAATCAAGTATGTATGTATGTGATGTATGTTCCTCTATTTTATGATTATACTCTACTAAGTTTTATTACGTAATATTACTTTTTGCTTATTTTTTACCGTGTATTCTAGAGCTTTTCTCCCCAGGCCTCCACTGAAAACGGGCTCCTTGAACTGGAAATAAATAAATAAATAAGTAAATAAATAAAATCTGCTAAAACCTCACCAATACAAAGCCAGACATAATCTTTATAGTTTCTGCCCAGATACTGTCAATAATCTCCTGTCCTCTATTACCTGGTCCTTTCTCTATGCCCTACCTCTCAATGAGGTTGTCTCCAAATTTAACAACACCTTCCTGAATATAATAAACTCCTTAGCCCTCACTAGAAAAATAAGAATAAAAACTAACTTTACTCCACGGTTAAACCAATCCACCCTTAAACTTATGCTTAATTGAGACACTGCCTGGAAAACCTGGAAAAAAACAAACTCCCATTGCCATTTCCAAACCTATGGAACCTAACCAAGAAACAAGTCAATCTGGACAAAATACAGTACTATCAAAAACCACTAGATAACCCCAACCCCAACACGGAAAAGTTTTGAAATAGTATCAACAGACTCTTACATCCAGGCAACCCTTCTACCCCCAGCCCCTGTCCTAAACTCTCACCAACAGACACTGCCTCCTTTCTTAATTCCTTCTTCATCGACTATAAAAAAATTAACTGTGCCTGACAACACCTCCCTCTCCCCTTCTGATCCCCTTCCCTCTACCAGCTCTACCCAGTTTTATCTTAAACCTGTCCCTACTGCATACATCACATCTCTTCTTACCAAACTGAAAACTTGCTCCCCCTCTGCTGACAACTTGCCTCCTCTATTCCTTAAACTTGCATCTAACTCTGTTGCACATCCAGTCTCCATATTAGTAAACAGGTCAATGCAAGAGAATACAGTGCCTGACATCTAGAAAAAAATTGTGTGTCATGCCCCTCCACAAAGGTGACAATTCAACTGAACCAACCATCTACATACCTATCACCATGCTATCCCCCTTATGCAAAAGTCTAGAAAATGTATTCATAACCAGCTTCTCAAACACATCATACAAGACTACCTGTTAACTCCCACCAACACAGTTTCCGTCCTCACCACAGCACCTCTCATTTAATTTATGGAGAATATCACCAAAACATGGAACAATAGCAAACTAGTCTCAGGCTTTTTCCTTGACCTATCTGAAACTTTGACACTGTTTCCCATACCCTACTGCTCTCAAAACCGTCTTCCCTTAACCTCTCCTCTTCTACTATACTATAGTTCTCCAGTTACCTCTCCAACAAATTCCAGTCTGTCAAATGACTTTTTGCCTCCTCCCTCTTCCTCCCAATCCAAACAGGTGTCCCCCAAGGGTCAAGTCCTTGGACCTCTCTTTTTAATATCTTTGCAAATAACCTACACAATTCCTGTCCACACTCCTCACTAATACAATACACAGACGACTCCACTATTATCTTGTGCTCAGAAAACCTTCCCCACCTCCTTGCTCTTACTCAAGATTACCTCCTTTCAGTTGAAAAATGGCTGACCAATAATCAACTACTTCTCAGTCATAAAAAAACAAAACTTCTACTCTTCTTTCCCAAATCACTACAGCAACACAAAAATACCTTCACAGTATATTCTCGTAATAATACACTTATCTCTGTTGAACCACATACTAAACTTCTGGGTGCAATCATAGATGACCAACTAAAGTTTGACATACATATTCAGCAAGCCATCAAAAAGACCCATTAAAAACTTGGTCTCTTATACAGAAATAAAAAATACCTCACTATTAACGCCAAACGTTCTCTAGCACAGACTTTACTTCTCCCAACCTTACTTTATGTAGCCGCTATTCTCACCAATATGCAATCCAATCTATTAGCTAAACTTGAAACCAGCTACAACAAAATAGCCAGATTCACTGCCAACCTCCACTATCACTGTCAGCACTGCATAGCTTTAAATAACCTACAATGGCTTGAGCTCCATAACCAACTCCTTCTTCCCCAACTACACCTCACACACACTGTCTTAAATCAATCCTCCCACTGCCCTGCCCTCATGGACCTCATCACTCCCTATTCACCTAAATGTAACCTATGCAGCACAGAACTATACCTCTTAGACATCTACAAACCCAATAAAAGTATTGGCAAACTTTTATGCAGCCACTCCATCGCCAATGTCTGGAACAGACTTCCCCTTTCCCTAAGAACAAACGGCAACTTCCTTAACTTTAAAAAACTTCTAAAGGACCTATTTACTAATTCCTGGACCTGTCCTTGTCCCACTCCCACCTAAACTACTCCCTCTCCTCTTCCCCCTTCCCTTTACCAGAACTACTCATTTAGCGTCTTTATGATATTCGACCAACCTTGAATTGCTCTCTGATGGTAATTGTTAGATAGAATCTAACTTTTTATATTATATTTTATATACTTAATATGTACCATGGATGTTTAAACTCTCACTATTACTCTTGTATTCTAACATGTTCAGCTATAAGTTGTATTCTGTTTCTCCTGTGTATATACACTTGTATGTTAATATTCTATGATGTTTTGTTTTTGTATTTCTTTATCTGTGCAGCTTTTCTCCTCGGGTCTCCACTGAAAAAGGGTTCTGCAGCCTAGTTGAGCTAACCCGGTTAACAAATCTGAAATAAAATAAAAAATAAATAAAATAAATAAAGACTTTCATCCATAACAGTAGATAGTAATTTTGTTGTCAAACTACTGTCCTATGCAGCTGGATGAAATGGAAGATTTAAATTATCCTTGTGAATCTTTGGAATTCCAAACAGAATTCCATTTTTTGTTGTAGTCACTTTAAAAAGTTATATATTTACAAGTAAATGTTGCTTGTCTACAAAAGATCATTTATCTGGCATCTGTTATTTTATAAGCTTAGTAAATCTCAATTATTAATACTTCAATATAGTTTTTTACATTAGCAAACTATGTTCTAATGCAATGTATAAAATCAACCCTTGCAAGTATTCAGCTGCATCCCTCATTTTCCCTCATAATTTGTAAAGTGCAGTCAGCCTTTATACCATATATGGATGCTTTGATTCTTCGAATAAATTATAAAACTTTGATTTGGCTAAAGTTTAAAAATTGTTCCTTATTTCTGTAAAACACGTATTTTCAAATATAAGTAAAGTGTTCACAAAGAATAGTTTACTGACTCTTCTTTCTTAAAAATATTCCTCTATTTTCAAAAACAAGAATATTATGTAAATTATATTCTAAATTCATATACCTAGTGAAAGGTTTAAAATCAATACTTAGTACAACAAATGGACAGAGGCAGCTTCCATATGCTTTATCCCATGTTTGAATTCCTTTAAATTATCTATGGTATAATTATTAACCATGGGATGGGTAAGGCCAATCTGTTATCAAATGGAATAGTTAATTTAAGTACAAAAGGGAAATTAGCTAAGCTTAAGAAGGCTAGTCTAGTGCTTACCTATGGACCCATGCACCCATTGTCTGAGTCTCATTCAGCACGAATGTAGGATAAACCTTTCCTCAATACATTATAAACATCTTCATAAAATATCCAGCCATTCAAATTGAAAATAGAATTTGTCATTATCTCTTCCTGTACTATTAACACCCATTTTCTCTTCCTTTTCATCTGCCTTTCCCTCAAATCATGCTGCATCTGTTGTTACTATAAAAGGTCATTATAATACACTATGCTTTTCTTTTGTAGACTCAAAGCTGTTTCACAAGATGGCACACTCCAATGTCAGCTTTGTTAGACAACTCTGTTCCTCTCAGGCAACCAATCATGGAGATATTCTTTGAAGTGTATATGATACATCTGATTGGATAAAAAATAGTGCATAGAAATATTCTGATCGGTTGACAAAAATGTTGTTTGAATTAGTGAACGAACTGTTTCTCAGATTTGTTTTTGATAATGCATGCTGTTCTGTGTTCTTACATAATTATTATTATTTTATTTATTTTCACAACTTAACTGTTCTGTCAGATCTTTTAACACATTGAATCATAGCATCATACAATGTACTTTTGTGTCTCCATAAAGAGCGCTGTTGAACAGAAAAATGGAATGCCTCAGAGTCAGAATGCATTTAATATCTTCATGCTTCATAATGTCTAGTACAAATTTTCATTTCCAACTCCATTTTGTTGTAAACAGGTGTCATTTCTTTAAATAAAACATATTTATTAGGTATATCACTGGGAAAATTGTCAAAACAGAATCTGTTAGGGAGTCTTTTGACTATAAAGTATTCATCAAAGAAGGCTACATCCCAAACCAAAGAGTTATATTTGCTAGCGTTCTTTTATTTTTTTTTTTTAATTACTAAATTTGAAGACTAACTTGTCATACCTTTGTCAGGATTGTGACAGTCTACAAAAGGATTAACAAGCCTGGATGTTTTTAGTTTTAATCATTCGCATTATGCATCCTGCTGTTTCATCATAATTTAGAAGCATGATGATTTTATCAAGCAAGTTCTCAGTATTCACTTCCACGTGCTGAATGTAACCATTGTACCCTGAACTCATATTCACCTCTACTGCACATATGTAATACACACCAGTAAAATGTGAAATGAAAAAAATAGATGCACTCAAATCTCTACCTGACATTGGTTCAGCAAAACCAGAAGAATTCTAAACTGACAACTCCAAAACATTAATAAAGGCCAAAATAGTTGATAGACTGAAGAAAAGAATGACTGAAACTCAAATAAAGAAAACACTTCAAACATTTGTTATCAAATGTCCATTTATTATCATTATAAGAATGTTAGTCTCTCTTATTATACTAAGACTATATCAGGATAATTAAAACAACACAGTTAACCATATTTAAACAAGCAAAACTTTGCATTACTAAAAATTTGCAATTTGCATTTAAAAATATATGTATCCCATGTTTGTTTGTTTTCAAAATGATTTTAAAACATTGAACTGTTTAATTTAACCATAGATGGTTAGTATTGCCGTACAATAACTTCCATTTAAGTTGCTTGTACTCCAAAAGAACATCATGATAACCACTTCTATAAGTCATTGAAACATTACCCAAAATAGTACAAAAATCACTGACACTTTATACTGTGCTTACATAAGGGATCAGATTCCAAAAGACTTGTTTAAGTGTATATAATGTATTCTGGTGTGATACACCTGAGTAACTCACTTATGTCAAGAGCAAGGCTTTTGGAATTTGTTCCAGTGTAAGTCTGCTATATAGATAGACCTTACATCAAAGTAAATCACTTGCACCAAGAACAAGTCTTTCAGAATCAAGGCAGGCTTACACTGAAGTAAGTCACACTGAAAACAAGTCTTTTGATATGTGGCCCAATGTTGTTGTCCTCTGTCCTAGTGAAGTATGCATGCTCATAAATCATTTTATTAAGTTTTCTACAAATCTTTCTAGTATATATCCTGAAAAGACATCAATATACATAACAAACTTTCTTTTATGTGTAAGCATTTTCTCAACTGGAAAACGTTCATTTATACTTTCAAAAAAAAAGTATAGTCCTTCATAAATTTATCTACATGTTGAACACGCACCACAATTAAAACATTCTTTTGATGTTCTGAAATCATATATTCAATACAGTAACTGGCCTCCTAAAAATGTATTCCAAATTATTAATTTTTATTAATAAATATGGGTTTCAGAACGACATCATTACATATTGATTAATTTCATAATAACAAATTCCAGTCATTTTTAATAATGCATTTTATAATTGTTGCATTTATACTGTGAGTTAGTATCCTCTGCAAATTTTTTTCTTATATCAAATCAATTTCTTTTGGTGTAGGACCTCTATGCATTCTAAGTAATGGCTGATATTTATTGTTTCTTTGACTCATTAACTAGAACACAGCATAAACATGAATCTTATCAGTTTAATATGGAAACATCAGGAATAAATGATTCTCAAAGACTACTAGGTGGTTATGATAACATTAATTTCATAAAAATGGAGTCATGTAGCAGCCTGTAGTTATGGTGACCAGTACTAAAGACTGTGCCCTTGAAGCCAATAATCTGGCTAGGACAGTGTGGATCAAGCATGCAATGGAATATTTCCACACAATTATGAGGTATGGCATTTCAATACTTTTAATGTACTTCTGCTGTTTAACCTTTGGAATGTGGTAAAGATTAATAAAACTTTGTTGCATTTGGACTTTGGAGGTTGCAAGTTGAGGAGAGACAGGATAGAGTGACTAATCAGCCATAATAATGGGGTCATTGATGCTCTAGTCTATATCTGTCATACTGTATTGCATTAAATTTTAAAAATGTTACAGACAAAAAATAAAAGTTATGCTTTTTTCTTTTTAAGTATATGTTTCAGAAATTTTTTTGTCCAGCACAAATTGTAGAGAAATTACACATTATTTTTCTGTCTTAGCTATTGTATATTAGATGATGATTCTCCATTCATGCCTTTGGCCTCATGAATTCTCTTCTTTGCAGGCCTTCTCCATTCCTTATGCTTCAAATGTAAGACAGTTGCAGCAGCAGCTCTATCATAATAGTTATGATGGTGCATGAGACAAAACCTGTATTGGGTTAGGAAAGCCTTACCCTCTTCAGCAAAGGTTGTAGCTTTGCTTGATAAACCAGGCTCAAATAATCAGGATTTGCTGACAGGTGAGTCAGTTGCAGTTACCATAGTTGTTAAAATATATGCTACCATTTTCTTGCAACTTAGCGATGAAGCAAACATATAACAAATAAGTTTAATCAAAGACAGAACATCAAGCTATATAATTTCTCTTTAAACATATCTGCTCTGTACAGCAGAAAAGCATCTTCCTTTTGATTTCTGATGTCATTGTTGCAGTGTCACAAACTGAATGCATAGATCTCCGTAGAAGTATAACCACATTCATCGATACATACATGTGCTGTACTGTACAGCTTAACTCATCCTGCTGACTTGAATTAGCACTGGCAGACATTGCAAGCAGTAAGGATTACACAATGGCATAATAAAAAATGGTAAATCATTTCTTTTTTGTAAATAACACCAATAAAACATAGCAATTCAGAATAGTATTAGTAGATAATTAATATTTTTACCCACAATTAGCAGAAGTGTGATGACTCTATGTAGGCCATTATTAAGAGAAAATATTCCCCACTATTCACAGAATGGACACAACCCCTAGGATTCAGCAACCGTCCTTGCACGAATAACGTATTCCTGCATGGAAGGGACCATTCCTGGGCCGCATGGCAGCACGCTATGCATACGTATGAAGGCTCGCTGCCATTCTGTAATACATACACAGGGATGTGTACGAGCGTAGGGGGCGTGTTTGAGTGCAGTGCTCTCACAAGATACACACCCCCCTGCACACCAGAATTGCCGTATGGCAATGTAAATAGAGCAAGATCACTCTTTTCACAGAATGTAAACCCTCAACAGGAGAGATCCCTAGAGAATGTCCAGATTCCTGTCTTATAGCGTACGGCTGTGAAATAAATAAGTGGCCACTGCCAAAGTAGTGCCGTATCAATAAAGAATAAATAGTGGCATATCATTAAAGAATAAAGCTAGAAAATAATGACAGATTTAAGTTTTAGATGTCATACCCTTCAGAAAATGCATGCAAATGCAAAACCTGTTATTCTAACAGCTGTTTAAAATTTATAAGAGCATTATTTAAAAAGTGTCGGTAATGTTTTTTTTTCACAACAGCAAGAAAGTTTAAGTGTAGCTGCGTGGGTGTGCTCGTTGCTTTGCAATGCATAGGTCAGCTTAAACCTCTCAAGAAATTAAATAGCAATAGACAGCCCCCATAAGCAGTCATGTAAAAGTGTAATGGTTAGAATGTGCACTTTGCATGTAGTGAGTCAGGGTTCTAGCCCCATTCCAGCCAGTTCTGTTTTGTATGTGAAATCACTACAAATGTAATATGTTAGTATATTTATGTAGTAAGTAACTTATAGTTTCCGATCAGAGCAGGGTATTAGGGCCAACTGTGAGGTGTCAGTGTACTGAAGTTGTGAACCCCCCACATAAACACAAGTGTCCCATACATGCAGTCACACAAAATGTAATACGTCAGAAAAGCACATAAGAGGATGTTATGGAAGGTCAACATACGTATCATAAGCTATGCTAAATGATGAATGAAACCCACCATCATAATAGTACAAAAAATGAAAGGTAAATAATGCTACATTATGCTCAGCTAAGCTGAGGCACTGTAAGCATTGTTGAAACATAAATGCTAAGCAGGAAGTACTGTAGCTAAGTAGATGTGCGCACCGATAAGCTTTTCTCAGCACCTGCCCCTTTAAGCACTGCCAACCTTAGCTAAGCAGATTTGCCCATAGCTTAGCTTAGCTCAGGATATTCAAAACCATCCAATCACTTCAAAGGGCAGATAATCAGCTGTATTTAAACCCCGCAGGTGGGAATACAGCTCATAACTGGTTGCATCTCTCCACTGAGGCAGTATGGCAGGAGCTGGAGAGGGCATGCACTTTCGGGTGCAGCACTGGGGCAAACAGGAGTCCAAGGTCATGGTAGGACTCCTGGTAAAAAAAACATGATGCGAGACTGCTGCAGGACCAGTACCAGGGTTCCCAGTATAAAGCAGAAGCCTGGGACTGTCTCACCCATGATCTCACCAGTGCCATTGGTATCCCTCGGACTGGTGAGCAGGTCCGGCACCACTATGCCGACTTGAAGCGAAGGAAGAGGGAGCTCTTGGATGAGTGGGTCCAAGAAGCAAGACAGAGGTGTGATGTCCCAGCAGTGTGTAAGTATTCATAGCAATAACTGTTTACCAAAGTCCAACCTGTGCATGTGATGGATAGGTATGCCTAAATGTTTCTCTATTTCCATTACAGCTGCAGCTGAGCAGGCTGTGAATCAGGAAGCCCATGCCAGTAGGTTGCAAAGACTGCATCGTGAGGCTGGTGAGTAACAATCCTGCTTGTAGTAGTCATACCAAATAAATATAAAGGAGTAAAATGTCACCTGGCAGTATAAAAAATGTTTATGGTTTGTACTGAATAAACCAGACAATATGATAGTGATAGTCCCATAGAGGTCATATTTAAATAAAACTGTAACTGCCTGGCAATAAATTTCTAAATCCTGGACTGGTTGTGTTTAGACTAGTATTGTATGCCTTAACATGTTGCATTCACCAAGATCTGATATCTGAATAGTAATGTTGTGTCAATCGCTGTTACCCACAATGTGCTACATAAAAAAGTATGTCTAGGAATGTCTGTATAAGAATGTTGTAATTACAAGGTCAGAGTGTACAACCAAGAGAGATTTAGAGAGAAAACACTGAAGGAAGATACAGCAGTTTCTCAATATCTCACTCTGATGAAATGCAAATTGTTGTATTTTTAGCAGACACAGCCATGGTTCGAATCCTGGGAATGGTAGTAAGCTGTATGCATAATTTTAACTAGAATTTTGGGAATATGTGTAGAAACAGTCAGGTAGTGTTAACAAGCATTCCGCCACAGGTCTTTCAGGTAAGACAGCTGTAACCGCCTGACAAAAAAGTTCTAAATCCTGAATTGGTTGTGTTTAATCTGGTATTGTATGGCTTGACATGTTGCATTCACCAAGATCTGATATTTGAATAGTAATGTTGTGTCAACCACTGTTACCCACACTGTGCTACATAACAAATATGTCTAGGAATGTCTGTATAAGAATGTTGTAATTACAAGGTCAGATTGTACAACCAAGAGAGACTTAGACAGAAAATACTGAAGGAAGAGACAGCAGTTTCTCAATAGCTTACTCTGATGAAATGCAGATTGTTGTATTTTTAGCAGACATAGCCATGCTTACAATCCCAGGAGAGGTAGTAAGCTGTATGCATAATCATAACTCTCAACTGTACAGATTTTCATAGAATGTCCAGATAATTGACTCAGATTTCTGGCCTGTTCCTCTGCTTTCCTGGCAAACCACTGGAATGATCCTAGGACTGAAGTCACTAAATAATGACATACATTTGAGTTTTAGACGACAAATCCTTCAGAAAATGTATATTAAAACAAATCCTGTTACTCTAGCAACTTTCTAAGTTTATAAGAGCAATATTTAAACTATGTCCCTATTTGGACCCCCATTTTGTCAAGCTTTGTCCACATTTTTTGCATTAAGAGGTTGAGAGGTATGTGCATAATGTTAACTAGGAATCTGGGAATATGTGTAAAAACAGTTAAGTAGTGTTAACAAACATTCCACTCACAGGTCTTCCAAGTAAGAGAAGTAGAATGTAGCCATAAGACTGTTGAAGTATATACTGTGTACCAACATACCACTGCCCAAACCAAGGCCATAGAGTATTGTAATAATACCTGTAGAGTAATGATTAGGGCCATGATCATTAAAGTTGTGAGTACTACAAGGATATACCAGTTGTTAACTGACATCTCTCTACCCCCCCCCCACCATATCTGCAACAATAATCTAAACACACAAATCAATGAGTATGTTTTACACCAAACCTACTTTTGTGATATATGTCCTTTTTTAACAAATATTGAAATGTGTTTCTATTAATGTTCCATGTTCAAATGCTATCATTGGTGGCCTGTTGTTATCAATGTAACCTGCATGCCGTTGTAATGGCCACTGTGGTTCCAAATATGCATGTGTTCTGTTTGCTATGCAACTGTTCAAAATCTGTTGTTTTTGGGTTAATGGGAATATCTATGCATGCTGTTATAACTAAATCCTGGATTGTGTTGACTATTACTAACCCACATATGTTCTAAAAATGCAACACCATAGCACGTTTGGGAAGGCTTGTCCCAGAGGACCAACCTCTCCCACCTCATCTGGCCATGGCACCAGGCCAAAGCATGTCTGGGACCTACCCTGGGACCTCCTCATCTGCTGGTCCTGCACCACCTTTGGGTGGAACTGCCTCAGGGGATGAGGCTCGTCCTGCCCCAGGGAACAAGCACGGACAGGATACCGTCACCTGAACAGGTCCAGGGATTGGTGCGTAGAGAGCTCTGAAAGGAGTTTGGAGATTTGCTACACTAGCTTGAGGGCCATGTGGCGCAATTAGAGGGTCAGTCTGCCAGTCCTGCTCAGCCCCCAGCACAGCCACCTTTGGGTCCATGAAGGTGCAGTGGTGACTGCCCATGGGTGGGGACATCAGTCCCATTGTTTCCATTTGGGGGCTCATAGGCTTCCAATTTCCAAACACCACTCCACATCCAAGGTGTTTACCCCCCACATGTCTCATATACTGCCCCTGTATGCTGTCTTGTCTGTCTTCCTACCTAACCTACCTCCCCAAATATACCTACTATACTTCCTCAATATCCCACTCTCACCTTAAAAAAAATAAGGGCAATCTCGCGCCATACATAGCTGTCCATTTCACACATGTGCCCACTGGACACATGTAATCTGGTCTAATTGGCTTGACAACACATTATTGTTGTCCTCACCTCTCTCTCAGGGGTTTGAGTGTCCAAATTTACCTCCAAATTCAGTATATATTCACAGCTGTTGCTGTAGAAGAAATGAACAGCTATGGACCTTCCCTACACCCATCCTGCACATCCCTAGCTACCTGTCATATTGTTTTACCCTCTTCATGCCCCCTTTTTCACCACATTTCTATCACACCTTTTTTCTTTTCTTTTTAAGAAATTAGCATGGGGGTAAGTGGGAGTAAGCAGTAATAAGCGTGACTAAGCCTGTTTGCGCAGTGCTAAGTGATGCCTACACACATTAAGCACTTTTAAAGGCTGTCTGTGAGCATATTTAACTGGATGTTAGCATTGCTTACTGCTGTGCAAACCCACGCAAACCGGCTTACAACTGCTTAAAAGTGCCTTAATCACTCTGTACCCAGCAGCCCTTGTTCTGTCCAGCAACAAAATAAAAAGCCCTTGCAAGTCTTCAACCCAGGACCCTGCACACCATAACAAGTTACCACTAAGCCATCTGAGCTGTAAAGTGTTGGGATAATTTCTCCAACATATCATGCAGAACAGTCAGTCTACCATAGGGAAGGTACAATGTGGAAGCATTAAATATTCAAATGATATATATATATATATATATATATATATATATATATATATATATAGGAAAAAAAAAAAAAATATATATATATATATATATATATATATATATATATATAAATACTTATGGATATATATAAAGAGAGTATATATAGAAAGTGCACAGGATATCAAACAGGCATCATTCCTACAGTTGTCACCTTCTCAAATGGCCAGAGTCTCTGATTCTTTCCTAGAAATGAGAATTATTGCATTAGAACATATACCCACACTCAATGCAAAGGACTTAACACCACACATTTTGCATAAATATAAATGTTTATTTGTGTGAAATTTACATTGTGTATGACATTTTGTATAGCATGTAGGTGTTTGAAATACAAAATAATTGATTAATGCAACTATCAAAGTAAACATAGGATACAGTGATCCGCAAAATACAGGATACTCTGCTGTCTTGGCCAAAGCCTTTAAGTAGTACAACAGTAAAAATTCACACATGCCTTGAAGACAAGAATCAATCAACACTTCAGTACAGAATTAGTTCAACAGCCTCCAATTAGACTCTGTAGTTAACCCCAGGGGTAAAAGTAGCAAGTGTTACAATGTAAATGGATCCTTTACATAACAATGCTTAACTTCAAACTGTATTATCACACTGACAAACAGAACTGTGTGAAAAACAGTAAGCTCTAATCCACCACTGTCCCCATGGTGAAATGTATGAAAATGTACAGCCATATACCGTTATGTTTCTTATTAATAATATCCCTCACATGTTCTAACAGCCTAGGTTGAAGACATTTAATACCCCTCCCCATAAAATATCTTACAAGGGTATATAACAATGTTCTCTATACACTGACCTCTTGACTGTACAAGGTCACACATGTTGTCCAGCTGTAGCCCTCATATATATGGCCCCTACCCCACAACATGTGTGGGAGTCAACACCATCACTGGAATTATAGCAGGAATGTCAGCACTAAATAATGATAGACCATATACCTATCAACCTCTTACTGCGGGACATCTGGACAAAGCCTGATATATAAGTAGAGAACAGAGGTCAACACACAGGGCCACAGATGAAATATTGCTGTGATACACTGTGAAAGTTGCTGGTGTTACAGGATTAGTTGCAACATACCCTTTCTGAGGAATATAATAAAACAAGACAGTAAGGAAAAACCCACCAAACTGGAATTGTATTTGGTCCTTTGTTTAAACATATTGAATGGATGGAGAAGGGTATTTTATCTGATGAAGGGCACAGCCTGAAAGCGCTCATCATTTTGTTGAAAAGTTCATGCTGAATTTTTATTGTTTTATTATTTTATAATAAATGATGATACTCAGTGGTGGTTGTTGGCTGGGTAACTACAGCAGAGCTAGTAAGGGAGACAGCTAGAAAGGTGCTTGGTATGACATCTGGACAGAGGAAGGATGACAAGGAGACATGGTGGTGGAATGAGGAAGTACAGGAGAGTATACAGAGAAAGAGGTTGGCAAAGAAGAAGTGGGATTATCAAAGAGATGAAGAAAGTAGACAGGAGTATAAGGAGATGAGGTGCATGGCAAAGAGAGAGGTGGTGAAGGCTAAGGATAAGGCATATGAAGAGTTGTATGAAAGGTTGGACACAAAGGAGGGAGAAAAGGACCTGTACCAATTGGCTAACAGTGGGACCGAGCTAGGAAAGATGTGCAGCAGGTAAAGGTGTTAAAGGATAATGAGGGAAACATACTCACAAGCGAGGAGAATGTGTTGAGCAGATGGAAAGAGTTGATGAATGAAGAGAATGAGAAGCAGAGAAGGTTGGATGATGTAGGGATAGTGAATCATGAAGTGCAATGGATTAGCAAGGAGGAAGTAAGGATAGCTATGAAGAGGATGAAGAATGGAAAGGCTGTTGGTCCAGATGACATACCTGTGGAAGCATGGAGGTGTTTACGTGAAATGGCAGTGGAGTATTTAACCAGATTGTTTAATGACATTTTGGAAAGTTAGAAGATCCCTGAGGAATGGAGAAAAAGTGTTTTAGTACAGATTTTTAAGAATAAGGGTGATGTGCAGAGCTGTAGTAACTACAGAGGGATTAAATTGATCAGTCACAGCATGAAGTTATGGGAAAGAGTAGTGGAAGCTAGGTTAAGAAGGGATGTGATGATTAGTGATCAGCAGTATGGTTTCATGCTGGGAAAGAGCACTACAGATGCGATGTTTGCTCTGAGAGTGTTGATGGAGAAGTACAGAGAAGGTCAGAAGGAATTGCATTGTGTTTTTTGTAGACTTAGAGAAAGCATATGACAGAGTGCCTAGAGAGGAGTTGTGGTATTGTATGAGGAAGTCAGGAGGGTCAGAGAAGTATGTAAGAGTGGTACAGGATATGTACGAGGGTAGTGTGACACCAGTGAGGTCTGCAGTGGGAGTGACGGATGCATTTAAGGTGGAGGTGGATTACATAAAGGATCAGCTCTGAGCCCTTTCTTATTTGCAATGGTGATGTACAGGTTGACAGACGAGATCTGACAGGATTTCCCATGGACTATGATGTTTACAAATGACATTGTGATCTGTAGTGAGAGTAGGGAACAGGTGGAGGAGACCCTGGAGAGGTGGAGGTATGCTCTAGAGAAAAGAGGAATGAAGGTCAGCAGGACTAAACAGAATAAATATGTGTGAATGAGAGGGAGGATAGAGGAATGGTGAGGATGCAAGGAGTAGAGGTGGCGAAGGTGAATGAGTTTGAATACTTGGGATCAATAGTTCAGAGTAATGGTTAGTGTGGAAGAGAGGTGAAGAAGAGATTACAGGCAGGATGGAGTGGGTGGAGAAGAGTGTCAGGAGTGATTTGTGAGAGACGAGTACCAGTAAGAGTGAAAGAGAAGGTCTACAAGAGGGTAGTGAGACCAGCTATGTTATATGGGTTGGAGACAATGGCATTGACAAAAAGGCAGGAGTTAGAGCTGGAAGTGGCAGAGTTAAAGATATTAAGAGTTGCACTGGGTATGATGAGGGTGGACAGGATTAGGAATAAGTATATTAGAGGGTCAGCCCAGGTTGGAAGGTTTGGAGACAAAGCCAGAGAGGCAAGATTACGTTGGTTTGGACATGTGCTGAGGAGGGATGCTGAGTATATTGGGAAAAGGATGCTAAGGATGAAGCTACCAGGTAACCGGAAAAGAGGAAGGCCTAAGATAAGGTTTATGGATGTGGTGAGAGAGAACATGCAGGTAGCTTGTGTGACAGAGCAAGATGCAGAGGACAGGAAGAAATGGAAACAGATAATCCACTGTGGCATCCCCTAACGGGAACAGCCGAAAGATGATGATGACTCAGTGGTGGTCATTGCTGCTCTCTTCTTTTTGTTTGTGGATTTCTGTGGAATATGATGTCAGAAATACAAATGGATGTTGCCATGTACTGATAGTAAGCAACAGAGACAATGCCACTGATTTGTCAAGGACAACACCTGTGTGGGGAACAGACGAAACATAGCCAAATCTCTGGCCATAATGTGGATAGCCCCACAGTTGAGAGCTATGCAGACAGACTGTATTCCATGCAAAACTCGTATGTACACACAAACCCTATAAAACTAGCATTATTCAAAGCATATAACAGCAATACTCACACTCTGTCCCTAGGTCTGGAACCTTATATAAACATGTAGTTGGCCTGTGTCCACAAGTCTTGTTGTAAGATGTATTCCTACCTGCTGCCTGCAACAATGCTACCCCCCACACATGAAGGATGTCTTCCATAGAGGCAAGTTAAAGGGGCGATACCCACATGATGTAGCCACTTATAGTACTGTGTTGCTATGACATTGGCTATTGGAAGAACTACACAGTTGCTTGCATGCAATTAGTAAGCGGGGAATACCAATTGGTGCAGAGGCCATCACCTGATCAGGAGCATCACCTACAAAAGCCATGCTGCAACCTATTCAAACCAGCTCAATCCCTGTAGTGGAGAGAGAGAGAGAGAGAGAGAGAGAGAGAGAGAAAGAAAGAAGAAACAAACATAATACTAAAAAAGAAAAAACAAACAAAAAATTAACACATTAACAGGAACACAGAAGAGAGCATAATAATACAACAGTTATGTGAAATGTAAGCATGTAATTGAAGGTAGTACTTGGTCTGTAATAATGGGCGAGATGAATTTGAAAGATTTATATGTGCCGTAAAGACTTGCTGTAATGATGTCCTGCTGAACAACTGTTATGACCATAGCATCTGGCTCTGTTTGCAGTGGGCCATACATGTCAACTGTGCAGATCTTCACAGACTGTCAAGATTTACCCATCATAGTGTTTGGTCTGTTCCTCCTAACATCTATATTAGTCTGGCAAATAGCTGGCGATGGAAGTCATTAAGTAATGACAAACACTTGAATTTCAGACCCTACCACTGTCAGAACAGTCATGGTAATGCAAAATGCATTATGCTACAAACTTCACAGGTTTGTAACAGGCATATTTAAGATCTGTCCCTATATACTCTGCCCCTAATGTTAGGCTTTGTTGATATGTGATGCTCCAAGAGGTGGATAGGTTGGGTCACAGCTGAGAACTGTGACTCACCCTGGGAAAGAACAGCTCACATATGGCAACCACCACAGTGTCTGTCAAAGAGTTATGACTGTGCCAATGCTAGGCCATTTAATGGGATGTTGCCCATATCCATATGTTACCTGTGAATATGAGTATTATACATGTTTGTATTGTAAATCTGAGATACCTATATAGGGCATGTGCATAGTAAAGTACTATTGCAGATGTGTGTGTTAAACTGCATGTGATATATTGAATTAATAACATTCAACTGTACAGTGTTCTGCTGGACAATATTCACAATTGTGACTGATATCTGTAGTCACATACACATATACTCATGTTATGTCAGCTATATTATTATGTTATCAATATTGATTTCCCTGTTGTCACCCATTGATGTGGACCATTGCCCAGAAGTCCTGGTATAACAGGTTGAGACATATGACTGAGCTGCAAGACTGTATATACAGTGTGCCATACTGACATAGAACACAAATGTATACCAAGCATCCCCTGAGCATGTGTATGTATACATATGTTCTGCTGAACGGCACAAAAGTAATAACATGGGTCACAAGCAGTCTGGCAAATAGGTTGTGCATGTTGCACGTGTATAATATCAGTGTCACTGCATACAGCAAAATAAAATGTGCATAGCTACTGATTGTTGCATTGCCATGACACTGATTGTTGCATTGCCATGACACTGATATGGGTATTACAGTAGGCATGATTATCAGGTAGTAATCAGTGATGTGTACAACTGTGTTATGACCCACTGTCCATGCCTGCCACTAACAGCAATATCAACACCCATATACACTGGATATCCAAAGTGTACACACTCCTGTTGGAATGCCAGGTTTGTGTGCTGCATGTCAATGAGACCACAGAAAGTAATTTCAAAATGTTTCTCACCTCAAATGTGACCCATACATAACCTATACAATTCCACTGGAAAAAAAAAAACAAAGCTGTTTCATGGAAGGTGAGCAGCCATTGTCATGTGAAGATGTGACATGATGTTAAGAGTACAAACCAAGACAAATGGATGATATAATCATCTCAGCAGATGTTTACACAACATATCAGTTTAAGAATGTACACACACTTTCACCTGGCTTACTATTCTGAGTATTATGTCCCATATGTGTCCACAGGTCAGACTAGGTTCTCTATTGAATTGAGCAGTCTATAAGTCACATTACAGGGGGGGAATGTGTTGTGGGGTCAGGTTTCAATTGCACAACTACCAGACATTGTAACAGGGGTGTGTACAATTTATATCCACTGTAGCTATATGGAATCAGCAGTACCTGACCTGTACAACCAGCCTCCACCAACGATAGAGTAATCCCCCTTGGTGGACAGCAGCAATGCACAAAGCACATAATAGGTTGTTATAGTGGCTGTACAGGGACACATAGGCACGGACCACAACTTGGAAGCAAGTCCACTTCTATCTGAGCAAGCATGTAGGTTCACAGGTGACTTCCGGCAAGGGTGACTATGACTATAAATGTGACATATCCACACTACCAAGGCCAATTGCAACAATGTCTCCATATATGTAGTCAGTCTCAGAGGCAGTACCACAATTCAACCTGTACTGGGGGTAAAGCACACCTCATACACACATTCCATGGATACAGGCAACTTGCATCAGACAGTTTAGGTGGGAATAGTTCCACCCTGTCCACAACATTTGTACAGGGGGATATGCACATAATCCACACCCCTGCTCACATCAATGGTGAGCATGTACATAATGCCGACTGATGGCAGCAATAGCAAGTCTCCATGGGGCATGAGAACCTCACAGTATGCCTCCTACATGAACCAAGGCACATAGCTCCATCACACACTACAGTCAAACACAGACTTGCCACCATCCACATGGAAGATGGCCACTGTCATCCTGCTACACAGAAATGAATGGAGATTAGTGGATCATGCCATTAAGTGTCCAACATTAGGGGAACTAGACAGGACAGGGCCAGGAGTGTAATGCAAGATACCAAAGCCATGATAGCTTACAGTGCTATGGTATAGTCTGGATGAGTTGCAAATAATATCCAATGTTGATGTGTAAGTGGATAACCATATGAGGTCCTGTGACCATTTGTCCTGCTTATGTGTTCCAGGTAATATGCAACGTCCACGGCTCCCTGCCTTCACCAACATGGAGAATGAGACCATTATACAACATCTCATACAACATCACAGCATCTTATTCGGCCACAGAGCCCAACATCTGCAGGAGAGGCCTGCCCTGTGGAAAGAGCTCATCCACAGGGTAAACGATGTCAGCCTGCACAGACGAAATTAGGAGCAGGTGTGGCATCATTACACAGACCTCATCTGCCATGCCCATCGTTGTGCTGTTGCCATTGTAAGGGACCAGCTAGCCACAGGTGGCATCAGGCCATCCAGCCCCCACTGACACATGCTGAGGAGCTTCTCGCCAGCCTTGGGGCACCCGCCCACCAGACGCGCCAACAAGCTGAAGACAACATTGTGGAGGTGGGTGTCACCCACACAATGGTCGAGGAGTGTGCAGGTAAGGCCCCAGTGCACATTACTAGAACACTGTTGCTTATCCATTTGTATCTGTAAAGTATCTATATGCATATGTCAGATAGGATAGTCTGTTGCTGGAGTGTAGTAATGCACAGATGTGCATAATCCATAGTATTGGGGTTTGTACTATTGATGTACTGATATGCTGCTTCCACCCTGTACCAATGCCACAGGTGTGGCTACTGACATTACTTCTCTTACACAACTATTTAGGTCCCTCTGGTATACAACTGGGACTGCAGCCTGTAGCTGGTGAGTATGGAGTTGTTATGTTCAGGTTTGCCAGTACACCGGCCATGTTAAGGCCATGCTATTTGCCATGCACACATTTAACACACCTACCCATAATGCATGCTGTACATGTTCATTTATGCTGCTGTTAACTGCACTGCATCACAGTGGTCACCATGGTGGCATATCTGAAGGGTATGTGTGAGTCCTGCAGTATACCTCACAACCTGTCAGTGCCAGATGTGTGGACAGAGATAAACAAAATGATGGGACAAATGGCCTACAGTAGGGACATGTATTAAACATTACCCTTATACAGTGAATACAACAGTGTATACACCACTGTTACAATGGCAACTGTTCCTGATATATACAACGGTAGGCCACAATAACACATTCCACACCTTTTACGACCTGTAATGTGATCCTAACATGAGCAATGAATGTGTAATATGGAAACCTGTGTTAGGACAACAAATATGGTGAATACAAACCTTACAAAACACTGGAAGCATATGTGTGCGCACACTCCAAATAACATATTGTGGAGGCAGCTTGTGATGCACTGACAGCATTCACTCTTCTTGAGTATACACCTGCCATCAAGTACAGGGTCTCAGTGTCACACCAAGTATTGGTCTGCTGTCCAAAAAGTATGTCCATGACATTTGCCCAGTCGCCTGAAACACAAGCAGCCATGGCTTGCACACATCTTACAAACCATGAAATGGATCCCATATCTGAAAGGTAGCACTCAGGAGTGGGAAAAGTAACTTGCCTCACCATTGCATATACCATGGCCAATAGTGCAGACAGTCATCTGTGGGTGTATGTAATATAGGACAAGAGTGATGTAGAAAATAAACAGATGCCCATCCAAACCAGATAACAAAACATGCTGCAAACTGATCATGGAGACTGCCCAGAGATATTCAGCAACACTAAGGGAGTTGCAGGAATGTCTACTAAGTACTTTCTGTGCAGTACCTGTGTAAACAATCACCTGGATTCAGCATAAGTGTGGCCTATGGGTTAGGGTAATCAGACAGAAGATTTATCCCACATGAAACATCATCCAGGGCTCTGTACAGGTAGCAGAAGCATAACATCAAGTCTCCCAAAGGCATGTGTTGCAATGTGTAATGGTGTCATGAGACCAAGGCTCAAACCTGCAGACAGTATTCATAAATATACATGTGGTGCACAAGCAACACCTCATTCCACCTGAGGGCCACCATCCCCAACATTTAGCTTGCTGGTGCCAGTGTACATCTTTAGGGTTGCTGTTCATTAGCTGGTACTAGGCCGGTAGACATGGTGGTTGGAATTTGGAACACTGCAAAATAACACTCATGTGTGGCCTATAGTTGTCAGGCATCTGCAATAAGGCTGAGGATGGGGAATGGAACACAACAGTGAACTGAAACATACATCCAAAGCTAGCTTAGAATGGCTGTATCTGAACATAGTCAATGTTATAAATTGTGCCAGACATAACCCAGACTCTACAGCAATAGTGAAGCCACTGTGTGACCTTCAAGGGCTGTGCATATGAGCTGATCTTGCAATCTGGCAGAGTTGGGGGACCTTTGTAGGGCAGACAAACCACATAATACCAAATGAAGAAGGGCCATCCTAGTATACCCCTTCCAGGAATAGGGACTGCTGTACTTCACTTAACAGGTGCTTCAGCAAACCATTGTGTTAAGGGTGTGCACACTTATGTAACACACATATTGTATGCATCTCATTCAGCATCTCCATGACTAACACATTTGTTTGATACTGCAGTGGATTGAACAGGTCATATGTCACATATCAGGTGTGTGTAATGTTAACAAATGCAGTATTGTGGCCCCATTGCATATCATAGAAGAGGCTGGCATGTCAACAAGGGTGTGTAGACTTCTCATATCCGCCTTAAGCTTTAAAGATTGTCAGTGCAACTGGATATTATTGCACATACATGCACTGCTGATGATAAGATCTGCAAATCAAAAATAAGGCATAAACTATTGACATCAGTCCTCATATCATCCCAGTTATGTGCCAGACAAACATAAAGGGGGCTGTGAGCAACAGAACAAACACAACTGCCAGACATCTACACATTCAGCAATGGTCTGTACACATGTGAGGTATGGTGCACAGTACTTGCCAGTGTGCTGTACAGGTGCACAGCAATAGTGTGTACATGGTTGCAGTGTGTTCCAGGGGAAGGGGCATCACCTACTAACACAACTCATGCATCACAGAGATGTATAATGTTGGCAATAAGGATTACCAGCTGCAGTGCATGCTGCTGATTGCCATATGTCATGCATGTCGACTGTTGGGTAATGGGAGGTCTGTCTAATTTCTTTGTGCCACCTCACCTGTAAGTGTGTGTGTGTGTGTGTGTGTGTGTGTGTGTGTGTGTGTGTGTGTGTGTGTGTGTGTGTGTGTGTGTGTGTGTGTGTGTGTGTGTGTGTGTGTGTGTGTGTGTGTGTGTGTGGGTGTGTGGGTGTGTGTGTGTGTGTGTATGTGTCTGTGTCTGTGTAGAAGTAAACCATAATGTACAGGTCTTAATTTACATTTCTTGTCTGCCCCTCACAGGTGGCAAGGTGGGTCAGGGTCCCTCCTGCAGACAAACTGATGTTAGTGCCCATAAAGACTCTGACAATGATGATAGGCATAGTGAGGCACAGGCAGAGTTGTCAGGGGCTAAATCTGTGCCATTGGTTGGCATCCCACTTTTATCCACCCCATCCCCGCACACAGTCACAATGCCTACACATACCCCATCACCAATGACCATAGATGAGGGACAGTTGGCGGGTGATGGCATGGGACAGGAGAGTGTGGTGATGATGGAAAGTGTTTCTGTACACAGCAGCCATAGCTGGATGACCGGCGAGGTCCCACACAGGCAGATGTACAGGGGTGCTCGTAGAAGGGCTGCTGGCCATCATGCCCCTGGCAGAAGTAACACAGCAGGTGTCACCAGATGCATGTTTTGGGCCATCATGGAGGCACAGGCAAGTATGGAACATTACACCAGAGATAGTCTGAGGCTCCAGAGGGCTACACTTCCTGCTGTACGTGACTACATCTGTGATCATACAGATGCCCACCGTTATTTTCCAGAGGTCATGGATAGATAGTTGGGTGAGATGGTAGGAATCCTCAACTGTGCGGTGCCTGTGGGAGAGCATGTGGTGGGATTAGGGCGTCGGCTACGTGGACATAGGTAAGCAACACCAACAGGTGGGGGTCTACCAGTGACAGCTGGTGACTTCAAATCAAAGGGGGGCTGCAGGAGACAGCTGAATTGATGAGGCCAATTGGAAGGGGTGTGGCCAACTAGAAAGGGGGGGGGCTATGCTCAAAACCACAAAAACTGGAACTTTAATTAAATGCACTGCCCTGGGTGCCAAACTGTCATTATGAAAGTCCAATCAAGACAAAATGAAGTGTAGAAGAAAGAAATAGTTCGATGCATTGGCTAGTTGACAGCTTACTTAATATCTAGATGGAAACAAAAAGGTTGTGAGGCATGAAAAAATAAATTACTTTTTAAATACATTACTGAAATGCCAGTCAAAATGAAGTATAAAAAAACAAGCAGCACTCAACTCAAACAACTTCTCCTTGCACTGCAGTTCTAATTATAATTGATATTCAGCTTTATAAAAGTACCAAATAACGTGCTGAAAGTCGCAATCTCTGTGATGGCCCCACTTGTAAAAATGTTTCTTATCTAAAAAAGACCTGCTTCCTGACAACAACTATTTACTTGTTTCATGGGGAAAAGATGATCAAAGTAAAAAATGAACAGCAAACAAGAAACAAGCTCAAGTTAAATTGCTTAAAGGATTACTGCACAGGTTATGGACCACACATAATAGATTGGCATTCTGTTTAGTTTATGGGTGAAGCCTGCAAAGATGACTGTAAGTCTCCAACAAATTTAATGAGCTTCTGAAATTACTGCAATCCTGTCCTTTTTTACAAATACTGTCATATGCATTTCAATACCTAAGGCTTATATATATTATCTAGTTATGTAAATATTCTCTGCATGGCAAAAACAAAAAGGCTTTCAATGTTGGTAATTCTTTAACAGTATGCTTATTAAAGCTTTCTAGCATCTTACAATCTTACAAGTTTACCTGATGGTCATTAAAGCATTGCTACCAAACGCAAAGCCACAGGGTACTGCAACAGCATGTATTTTCTGAATAATAAGAAGCATAAATCAAAAGAATAAAAATATGACAGAAAAAACAGAACATTCTGCAAAATCAAGGACAGATGAAAAGCCACTACAGTACTTGCGTCTACCTTGGATGGAGGAATAACTGCACACTTACACTGCATAACTGCTCCTTGCCCTGCTTGGACACATCCAGAGTCACTACATGGGGGAGTGGGGTGCAACAAGTATGCCAAAATTTGAAATGTCTCTGGCTGATGGTGATGGCCTTGACACCTTTGTCATACCTCAACCTCAGAGCAAGAAATCTGATCAAAGCCATACAGAGAAGTGGGAAAAAGGCCCAAAAATAAGGACAATTTTAGAATATTGCTCTTATAAACTTAGAAAGATAATAGAATAGTAGGTCTTGCATTAATATGAATTTTCTGAAGGGTAAGAAATCCGAAACTCAAATGTCTGTCATTATTTTCTAACATCAATCTTTAATGATCTGCCACTAATCTGGCAGAAAACCATCATTTTATGAAAAACAGACCAAAGATGTGATGCAAAAATATAAAATTGCCGCACAATACAGCTGGGAACCTGTCAAAAAAGGGACACTTTTTAATATTAGTACGGTTAACTTGAGCAGTTGACAAAATAAGACAATCTACATGCATTTCTGAAATAAAAGTAATCTATAACTTTGATCATTACAGTTATTTATTAATTGTAAACCCTCCACGTTTTCTTCCAAAATTGCCATTTTGCAGAGGGATTATTAGAGGGAGAGCAACATTTTGAGCCAAAATCAAGGATATTTGAGAGGTTTGGATATGCCTAATTCTATAAAGCAATTTATTTGCATGTACCGCTCAACCTCATAATGCAGAAAATCTGTACATGGCCAAATAAATTGGGGGAACATACAAGCAGTACTAAAAATTGCTCTTGTATAAACTTAGTTGATAGAATAACAGGTCTTGCTTTAGCATGCATTTTTCTGAAGGTTATGAAGTCTGAAACTCAATGTCTGTCATTATTTAGTGACTTAATTCCTAAATGATTTGCCAGAAAAACACAAATATTATGAGGAACAAACAAAAATAAGAAGCAAAAATCTATTCATTCTGCGAAAATCTGGACATTTGAGAGGTATAGATTAGCCTGGGCTGTCTTTGAGTTTACCGCCCTTCCCCCCCTCACAAAATCATGGTCGAATGGAGCCTCCTTCCCTGCAGCCATTCCAATGTCCCATTACTTGGCTATTTCACCCCATTTACCATAAACACTGTAATGTGCATGCTGCTTTACTTCTACGGTGATATGGATTTCATTTGAAAGTTTTATTTTGCATTTTACAGCACAAACACTAAAAAAAATCTGCTAAACAAAGAAATGCAGTCTCACAATGAAAACAGACTTAGGATTAACACTTCTCTGCCCTTGAAACTCACATTAATTGAAACAGCACTGAAACCCACATTCAAAGAAAATACATTTTGCCAGTGGCAGATCAAGATTAACTTTGGGCTGTTTTCAAATCATAGGCCCCTTGCACATGAAACATACATGTGTTCTTTGATACACTTTCCTAATTGTATTAAATTATATTCCTTGTATAATACAGTACAGTTGTTAGAGAGTGTTTTAAATTTATTGTTTTTAACATTTTTCCAGTAAACAATGAAACAAAATGCACGCACCAGTAATGACAAAACTGTCCATTCAGAACATTGACATCATAAAGGTCTACTCAAACTTCTACAGTCCACCAGTATCAGTAAATATGCACAATCTCTGCAGAAGGAAAAGTCATCTAAATAACTCCACATTAAAGAGATCTGTGACTAATGAAGAAGCTGCTAGCAAACAACTTTATATTTCATTGTTTCATCTACAAATAAAGTGCCTGTTGTCCTTGAGGAATAAATTGCCTATGTTACATTAAAAAAAATGATACGCTAGTAATATTGCAATAGGGAATGGATGTCAAACTGATAACAGGTTCATAGTTACTAGGTATCTTTGCCAAAGAGGACATTCTCAGGACTGCAGCATCCACCCCCTTTACAACACAGTACAGTATCACCAATGCATCTATATATTGTGGGAGTAGAACCTACAGCCTTTTGCATCAAAAGCAAGCACACTACATGTTCTGCTATTAACAATGCAAGCAGATTCACCATAAGCAGCACTAAACTTCTCTTCCCCTGAAGTTCTCAGCTCCTTGTAAAATCTACTTGACACTCTCAACTGTATCTCTCAACTTTACAGCACAAGAAATCTGGAAAAAGTCAACATTTATTGGGGGGGGGGGGACAAAAGCCTAAAAAACAGGGACACATTTTAAACATTGCTTGTATAATCTTGGAAGGTTCTTAGAATAAAATTCTGTGTTACCACCATACATTTCATTGCCAAGCCTTGGACCCAGGACTCTCTGAAAAACAGTTAGAGCAACATACCAGTATGACAACTCAGCTGTTCCATGAAAGAGAGGAAGACTGAAACTTAAATGGTTACCGTTTAGTGATAAATAAAGGGGGAATACAGCCCCCAGACATATTCAGTGAATTTAGTTCTCACCATAGCTCTCAACCCCTTAGCACAAAACACCTGGACAAAGCCAATAATGGGGGAATACAGCCCCAAAAATAGGAACAAATTTCAAATATTCATCTTATAAACTTAGAAAATTGCTAGAATAAAAGGTTTTGTGTTACCATGTACTTTCTGAAGACTATGAAGTCTGAAATTCAAATGCCTATAATTTTTATTTATTTAACATTTGTTAAGCAGGAAAGTCTGACTTGGAACAATGCCAATTTTCAGCAGAGGCCCAGGGAGAAACACTCCAGATGAGTCTTTGAAACATGGGAGGAAACCAGAGCACCCAGGGGAACCCACACAAATGCAGGGAAGACATTTAGATTCCACACAGAAGACAGCTCAGCCAAGAATCAAACCAGAGAACCTCTAGCTGAGACACAACAATGCTACCACTGCACCATCCACTACTTAGTGAATTAAAAATCCAGAAACCACAGATTTTATGAGGAACAGAACAGAACAAAAATATGAGGCAAAAATATGAAATGTTTTCACAAATGGTGGTGGGTAGGGAATTCAGGCTCTTGCTACCTGCACCCAAGGTGCAGGGTTTGAGCCTAATTTATTTTCTAGCCACCACCATAGGTTCATATGTTGGTACTAGGCTATCAGCCCTAGGACCTATACAAGCCTAGCCATAACAATTCCCTGGCTATTTCTTCCCACACTATTTACTTCCCTGAACCTCTGTCTAGCAGGGCAACTGACGTGATCCCCGGGGTGAATTTCCTTTTTCCCATCCAATCGTCAAGGTTCCTTTTGAAGATGGCCAAAGAGGCACTCTGCTTGACATGTATGGGCAATCTATTCCAGAGTCTGGGGAGTCTCTGGGACAGGAACCTATCCCTCCAGCATGTTTTGTTTATTGTGATGACAAGGTTTAGATCCCTGGAGTGTGTGGCTCTGAGGGATTGGGATTTCTTTAAGTGTAGCATGTCCAACAGCTCTGGGTTTGACATGGCCTTGTATGTTAAGCAGAGATCACCTCTGAGTAGACGATATGTGACAGAGTATAGCTGGAGTTTTTTAAGGCAGTCAGCATAAGGCATCTGCTTTAGGCCTGTGATTATTTTAGTGAGGTATTTCTGCAGCCTTTCCAGTTGTTGCAGATGTCTTGAGAGGTACATACCAAATGAGGTGTTGTATTCTATAATGGGTTTAATGAGGGATGAGTACAGTGGGACAATGACCTCCTTTTATCTGGATGAAAAGCCCTTAGTGATGAGGTGTGCCACATAGAAGGATTTCCTGACTGTTGTGGTGATGTGGTTATTGAAGGTGAGACCACTGTCCACCTGTGTCCCTACGTCTCTTATCACACTTTCGGTGTTTAATGTACTGCCACCTATATGGTAATTCACAGGGACATGTTTTTTTCCCAAAGGGGATAACTATACATTTCTTGGCATTAAGCTTGAGCCCATGGCTCTGGCACCAAGCATCTGTTTCTGTAAGGCCATTTTGTAGAGTATCCACATCATTTGGGGATTCAATAATGGCTCCCAGTTTGCAGTCATCTGCCAACTTTGTTAGCCACAGTCCCTTAGTGTTGGCCTGTACTTCAGAGAAGTAGATGCCAAACAAGAGCGGTCCCAGAACTGAACCCAGAGGTACTCCACTTTTCACTTGTCTGGAGCTGGATTTGGAGTCTGCTACTTTTACAGTGTGGGTTCTATCAGTAAGCCAGTTAACAACCCACTGGGTGACGTAGGGATTAATGCCCAGCTTAGTAAGTTTATCTATGATTCCAGAGTGGGGGATGGTGTCAAAGGCCTTGGCAAAGTCTAGATAGGCTGTGTGAACAACCTTACCCTTGTCCTTGGCTTTGGAGACTGATTTGAAGAAGTCAATCAGTTCAGGAGACATGATTGGCCCTTCACGAACCCAAACTGGGTGTGGTCCAGTGTTTGTAGGCTGCCAATGTCTTTGTTTATAAGTTCCATGATAATACACTCCATGGTCTTGCAGATAAGGCTCATCAGACTGATGGGAAGGTAGTTTCCGGGATCCAAGGGGGATCCCCACTTGTGGAGTGGGATAACTGTAGCTCTGCGCCACTCAGTGGACATGAAACCTGAGGTGAGGCTATGATTAAACATGACACTTAGGTGAGGTGCCAGTTCATATTGTAGTTTATGTAGTACACAGTCTGGGATGTCATCTGGTCCCATGGATGCTGTATTCTTAGCTTTGGAGAGTGCGTTTTTTACCTATGTGGCCATTATTACCAGAATTTGGCAATCTACCGGTATTGAGATGGGCCATTTACGGGGTGAGAGGGGGTGAAGTTGGCACTGAATCGATCTGCCAGGATATTGGCAATATCTTTGGGATCAGTATATTTAATGCCATTCTGTTTTAGCTCAGAGCAGATCTGAGCATTGATATTTAGATTTTTGACATAGTTATAGAATGCCTTGTGGTTGCCTTTGGAATCTTTGGCAATTTTATTTTTGTAACTAGCTTTGGTGGATTTTATGAGGGATCTCAGTTTCTTACTGAGGCTGGTAAGGGAGTTCTTTGCATCCTGGGATTTTCCTGTTTTCTGTAACAGTTTCTTCCTTTTGTTGTAAAGTTTGTTTATGGCAGGAGACCACCAGAATGGCTTCCTTTTTTTGGATGAGAGCATCTTGATTCTATTTGGGATGGCACGATTCATGCATGAGTGGATGTGCTTGTACAGTGCCTTAGTGTAGGATTCAGCAGTTGCACTTTCAGTTCCCGTCTGCATGGGTGTCATGATGTTTGTCACTTCTGACTTGAATAGCATGAAGTTGGCTTTGGAGAAGTTTTTATGGAGGTTTCCTTACTGGGGAGTGGGGGTGGGATGTGGATGTCAAGGGTGATTAGCCTATGGTCAGACCTGACTAACAAGGGGGTGACCATAGGTGTGGTGCATCGATTTCCCATGTTGGTAATGACCAGGTCTAGGATATTGGAGCCCCTGGTGGGACTATGGATTAGTTGATCCAGGGCATTGGAATTTATGAATTCCAAGAACCGCTGGGCAAAGGTGTTGGTACATGAGTAGTTTTTCCAATTAATGGCAGGGTAGTTAAAATCATCCAGTATTAGGGTGTTTGGATCTATCTTAATATTTTCCAGTATGTTTAGAAAGGTGTAGTGAGAATCTTGGGGCATGGTGGGGGATCTGTAGCAAGCTACAATTTGGATTGCCGTCTTACCTAGTGTTAGTTGCACCTGGAGAATTTCAGACGCATTTTGTTGGGCAACTAGCCTGGTGGTGTGAATATCCTTGGTGAATATTGACACTCCTCCACCTTTAGTGTTTTGGTCCTGGTTTGATGGTCGAAAAGTGTGGTAAGAGTTGTAGCCTGGTATTGTAGGGGCGCTCTCTGGAGCCTTGAACCATGTCTCAGTTACTGCACAGATATCGATGTTCTCCATTTTTAGGAGTGCCTCGAGAGAGTGCATTTTGAGATTTAGACTTCTAGCATTGAGTAGCATTACCTTCAGATTTTGCATGCTTGTACCTGTTATGGTGGTAGTTTTGTCCTTTGAACTTTGCCTAAGAAAGGCACTATAGGGGTGGCAACAGCCTTAGCCAGTAACCTGAATCCCCGGGGCGACAGGTGCAGACCATCTCTGGCAACGCATCGTGGTCTGTCGATCATGTCATCCCAGGCAGACAGATAATGGATTCCCTTTGAATGCCACCAGAAGCTTAGCCAATTGTTGAAGTCAATCATTTTGTCCTTATATTATGGTATCATTCTGGGCGAAGGCACGATGCTACTCAGGGCTAGGGTCATACCTGCCTGGGCCACATGATCCAAGAGCTCTTCCATGTCTCTTTTCATGTAGTCCAGGGAGGTACATCTCAAGTCATTCACTCCAACATGGACAATGACAGAGTCATATTTGTACTTGTTGTGGATTGACTTGAGTGCATGCATTATGTGGCGGATGCTGGCACCCGACAAGCAGCTGACTGTAATTTTCTCCTTGTCCAACGTTGAGTGGGACATCAGTGTGCTGGACTATAGAGTCAGTGTGCCGGACTATAGAGTCACCTATGACTAAAGTGTTAGGTACATTGTCCTGCCTTAGGGGCTGTTCCTGGGTGGCACACTGGTGTTGCGAGCTATGTGACACTTTGGTTGTGATTGGTGTTTGTTTGCATTTCAGCTTCAGATGTCCTTGTTGCTTGGGCAGGTTACAGTTAAGGGCCTCACCAGGTGGACAGGAGAAATCACTGGAAGCTGACCCTTGGACATGCCTGGTTTGGTGCTTTTTTTTTTTTTGTAAAGTACAGGAGCTGTTTTCCCTTACCTTAGCAAGGTACTTTGCAATTATAGGCTGTTTACTGCCTACGATTAATTTCTCCTTATTAGCAAGGAGAGTTGAGTGCTTGTATCAGTTTAAGGCTTCCTAGTGCTTTCCAGTAGGTATTAGAGCAAGTGCTAGTCACAGGGATGCTTAAAAGTAAGATGAAAAAAATGCACACAGCAGTGCGCACTAGAGATGTTAGATGTGAAAGTAGGTAACTTAAGTTTTACCTGTTTAAAAAGTTAAGGTTTAGTGGAGAGTTACTATTTTTAAAACAGCAAGATGGATTGAAAGGGGTGGTCACTTTTGTATTCTGGTACTATGGAATACAGTAGGATGGTCAATAAATTTAAATAGTTGAAGGGGAGGGATTTCAAAAATGATGATTTTGTGATTACTCACACAAGCTAGTGAAAGCAGAGAGGAAATGAGATATATGGTCAGATTAACATAAGAGGAAGGCAACTAGAAAGACAGTGGTATTTAACAAGACAACTGTAACTGGGTGGGAGAGTGGGAAAAATGTTCTGCCTGACTCAGAAGAGACAGAGCTGTGGTCTCTTTTGAAGTTTTAATATGCAGTTAAAGCAGAATGCAAGTAAAACACAAGGTAAAGAAAACAAACCATGGTATTTAAAATATAAAAAGGCAATAAAGTAATGCAAAATAGAACAAATAAAGGCAAACTAACCTTTCCTTCACAGCAAAGTGTAGCAGAGTCTGGATGAGCCTTTCTGGTAAAGCTCAGAAATGTTTTATTTTACCCCTTAAATAGAAGGTATCCTGAGTTTTCTCTCGCCACCAGTGTATATCAACTGGGGCATTTCACAAACACACTTGACATATGTATGTTGTAAGAATGTAGGAAATGCACTGCTGGATCACTGAATGAATACTTGAAAAGAGAGATGGCTTTAGCTATAGAGACAGATCAAGCCCAAAATATGATATTTATTTTACACTGTCACCGTACCACTTTTTAAATTTTTTAAATTCTTTTTCTTAAGCTGAACAGTAAGACTGGCCAAGGCTGCAGAGAAATAACTGCATTAAGCTGGGGGTGTAGGCCCCTAAAAGCCATAGGTTATAGACACTCTATGCACATTTTAGAGCTTTCCTGGTCCCTTGATCCAATGATGGCCTTAAATTTAGTGTTACCTTCTTTCAAGGAAGAAATCAGTTGTGCCCAAGCTTTAATGTTCAAAGCTGGCAAATACAGCATTTCCCAATAGACAAATGCATACATGGCTACAAAAAGGCATACATGGAATTACTGTCTATCTCTCTACGCCTAAAAGATAATACTCACTTTCTCTGCACCCCTTTGGTGTTATATAGTGATTAAAGTAAATAACAAATGGCCATAAATCATATATTTAAGTTGCTGCTGTCATTTGTATACACACACCCCTGGATTTACTATTCCTCCGTGCAGGACTAGCTTAGTCCTGCACAAAGGTAGCCATTTAGGAGTACGATGGCAGCGAGCCATGCATAGTAATGAGGTGCACTGCCTGAGCTACTAATCTTACATAGAGCATGTAAGAGTGCAGCGGGCATGTCTGAGAGCAGAGCTCTCAGAATATACATGCCCCAGCAATGAGAAACAGCAGAAAGGAGTAAGAAATGAGCGAGACCGCTCATAGGTGTCCACATATCCTCACCAACATTCCCCCTCATGTACAACAGCAGGTAATCACCAATAAAATGAACAATCCCTTTATTTTTTTTATTTTAAAATCCGATTAAAGCTAACCCTAGGTGCGCGGGTGTGCCCATCGCTTAGCTACAGTTAATGCAGCTTAAATGGCTGAAGAGGATAACAAGGAAGATATATGCAAATGAAGCAGCATAGCAATAGTGTAGTGGGCAGAGCATTAGCCTTACGAGCAGGCATTCCCAGTTTGAGTCCCACTGCAACACATTCCATTTTCCATGGTAAAGCACATTATGACTAATACTTATGTTACATAACCCACTAAATAACATATATTTACAAACTGGAGTACTGCAGTAAATGCACATGCGAGGTGTCAGTGTCATAATGAATAGAGCACTAGTAAGCAGGTTTAAGCACCAATAAGCAGTAGTAAGCATATTTAAGCACTAGCAAGTGGGTTTAACCCTGTTTGCATGCGGGTAAACAATGCACACACAGGTTAAGCAATTTTCAAGCTAACTCTCTGTAAGCATATGTAACCAAAGGTTAGCATTGCTTACCCTCACGCAAATCAGCACAAACCCACTTACAACTGTTCAAAATTGCCTTAATCACTCTGTATCCAATGGCCCTTGTTCTGCCTAGCAACAAAATAGACAGCCATGCAGGTCTCTAACCCAGGACCCTATACACCATAGTCACAGTAGTTAACCACCAAGCCAACACAGAAGTACAGAAAAATAAGGTATCAGTAAACAAGTCTTCACCATAGTAAAACCAAACTGAACATGTGAAAGGAATCAGTATACAGACATATGTGCCTTAACCAACTACATAACATAAATACATGAACCGGAGAACAGAAGTAAGGTGAGAAGTCAGGTGTAATTGTAATAGAGTGTTGAAGTCCCCAATAAAACACAAGGACCCCATACAGTGTACGTACACATGAATCATGGATACCAGGCTTACATATAAGGTGTAATGAATAATAACTCAATGCCAAAAAGGAATTATAATGCAAAGTCTAATGTAAGCAATGCTAAGCATTGCACAGGTCAACTTAGGAGGTGTAAGCAATGTGTAGGCCAGCTAACTCAATGTGCCCAATGTTATACCCCTTCAAACAATGCCAACCCTAGGTAAGCAGGTTTGCCCATAGCCTAGCCTTTTCAAAACTGGCCAATCATGGTAAAGTGTGGGAAATAGGCCCTACTTAAACCCAAGAGGTGGAAATACGTCTCATAACTGGTTGTAGTTTCCCTTTGCAGGCACAATGGCAGTAAGGGGAGAAAGTGTGCGCTTTCGGGCACAGTGCTGGTGCATCCAGGAGTCCAAAGTCATGGCAGGACTCCTTGTCAAAGACCATGATCAGAGACTGCTGCAGGGCCAGTACCAGGGCTCTCAATATAAGGCGGAGGCCTGGGGCCATCTCACCCATGCCCTCACCATTGCCACTGGCATACCCCAAACTGGTGAGCAGGTCAGACATCACTATGCTGACCTGAAGCAGCTTAAGGGGGACCTCTTGAAGGAGTGGATCCAAGAGGCTAGAGTGACAGGGGATGTTCGAGTTGTGTGTAACTATCACCCCACTAAGTGTGTAATAATTGCCAGCTCAGGTATATCATGGATAGGTATGGCTAAATATACCTCTTATGTCCCCCACAGCTGCAATGGAGTGGGCCGTGAACCTGGAGCCTCACGTCAGTTGCCTGGTGAGGTTGCGATGCGAGGCAGGTCAGTAACACTCATGCATTTACTGTCATAGGAAATAAAACTTAAAGTAGTAGTAAATTAATTGCCTGTATAAAACTTGTATTGTTCAAGGCAAGTGGATACACTAGAGCATATGGCAGGAAGAGTCTCATATCATTTGCATGTCAATAAAAGTGTAATAGCCTGACAATAAAGGTCTAACTGCTGGATTGCATGTGTATACTCTGGTATCATATGGTAATGTAGATTCACAATCATGTAATAGTACTGTTGCATTAAGCACTATTACCCACACCGTGCACCATAAACTGAATGTGTAAGAATGCCTGCATATGACAGATGTAATCCCCAGAGGCCATTTAGTACAACTGAGAGACACATAGACAGTAAACAGGGAAAATGCAGACAAAAAAACCCGAACAGCACATGCAACTGAGATGTGAACTGTTGTTTTTTTAGCACACACAGCCATGTTTCAAATCCTGTCAGTGGTAGTGCTCTGCATACAGAATCACACCCCACAACTGTGCAGATATGTCCAGAATGTCCAGTAAAGGGGCCCATATCTGTTGCCTATCAAACTATCCCCCTGGGGAATCAGTGGGATGATCCCAGATGTATAGGCAGCACACATGAAATACAACTGATTGACACAAATCTATGAGAACAAAGCTGGCACACTAGCAACTACCCAATACCTTATGAGACTAAGAAGCCACATATGTCCCATCTACACCCTAAGTTGTCAAGCTGTGGTGAGAGTATGTACAGTAACAGAGTGAGATGTATGTGCATAATAGCAATGTGGAATCTGGTGCTGTGTGTGGGAACATTCAGGTAGTGCTAATAAACATTTCTCCCACAGGTCTGTCAGATACCATCACTGTGCCCAGAAATACAAGAATGATACCCAGTACTGGTACTGTTTACAGTGGTATTGTATGGCAGTGCGACTGATGTAGTTGCTCTGAATAATGAGGTATTACACATTACTGTCACCCACACAGTCCTACAACATATAACTGTCTAGGAAATCTGTATAAGAGTGTTGTAATACAAGGTCAGAATGCAAAAGCACAGGGGATTAATAAGACAAAAAGCAGATAGAAGATATACAGCAATATCTATATAGCAGATACAACTGTGATGGACAGTGTGTTTAAGTTGTAGCAGACAAAGCCATGGTCTGAATCCTGGGAGTAGAAGTAGGCTGCATACAGAATCATACCCCACAACTGTACAGACGAGGCCAGAATGTCCAGTATATGGGCCCATATCTGCTGCCTGTCCCCCTGGTAAGTCTGTGGCATGATCCCAGATGTTTAGCCAGTAAACAGGGAATACAAGTGATTGTCAAACATCTATGAGAACAAACCTGTCACTGGAGCAACCCTCGAAACTGTTAGGAGAGTAATAAGCCAAGTATGTCCTATCTACACCCCCATGTTGTCAAGCTGTGACCAGAGTGTGTACAGTAACAGAGTGAGATGTATGTGCATAATACTAATGTTTAATCTGGAAGTTTGTGTGGCAATAGTGAGGTAGTGCTAACAAATATTGCTCCCACAGGTACGTCAGATACGAACACTGTGCTGGGAAATAAAGACCATAATAGCATATACTGGTACTGTTCACTCTGGTATTGTAGGGAATTGTGAGTGCTGCAGTTTCTCTGAATAATAATGTATCACTGATCACTGTCACTCACACTATGCTATATAATATAACTGTGTAGGAAAGCATGTATATGTGTGTGTCAGGTCACTAAAGGTTGAAGAGGGCAATATTTTAGATATGTCCCAGCACACTTGCATGTGGTCAAAACATTGCCAGAATCTGTGCAGAAAGAGTCGGATAGCTATGTGCACAACATCAACCCGGAATCTGGGAGTATGTGCAGAAACAGTTAATTAGTGTTAACAAACATTCCCTCCACAGGTATACCAGGTAAGAGGTGTATACTGCAGGTAAAACCATTTCATGTATAATGATGACAACAGCCATATCACTCTCCAAACTAAGGCTATAGGGTAGTGTAGTAAGACTTGTAAGGTACAGATAACAGCACTCACTAGGAGAGTAATGTGGACTACAGGAATATACTAGATATTAATTGACATCTTTATCTCCCCCCACCATATCTCCAGCAATAATCAACATACCCACCCCAAGTGGTATGTAATGACACCTAATGTTCTGATAATGTCCAATTGTTTGATAAATATATTAATTGCTCCCATGCATGTGCTATAATGAAATATTACAACATTGGTGGCATGCTGTCATCAATGTACTTGCATGCTGTTCTTATTACCACTGTGGTCCCATACTACAGGATATGTACCCAAAGAGTGGCGTACAGCAACAGTAGTCCTTCTCCACAAAGGTGGTGCCTCAACAGATCCTGGAAACTATCGCCCCATAAGCCTGACTAGCTTGGTCTCTAACGCTATGGAAAGGATCATCATGGACCTCATAAATAAAGATATTGGAGACCTACAGACACTGGATCCTACCCAGTTCGGCTTTGTTAAGGGCAGATCCTGCC
>NC_056725.1:1475316308-1475361308 GCF_019279795.1 Protopterus annectens
CTGACACAATGGGATGTAACTGTTACATAACAAGGCAAAACTGACACCATCACAAGCACACTGAAAAACAGAACAATCTGTATGGCAGGTGACAGTAGGCCTGCATTTAACCAAGGTGGATTGTATGGTAATGCACACCCATATACTTAAGGCAGCTCACCCCTTATGGTCTTCAGGACTTTGAGCATTCAGGATTTTGTAGCGCTCCCATATACATATATGTATATATAGATATTTATTTTATTTTATTTATTTTATTTTTATTTATTTATTTTTATTTATTTAACATTTGTTGACCGAGAATTTCCGACTAGGTTCCACAGAGCCTGTTTTCAGCGGATGCCCGGGGAGAAATGCTCCAGATGCATGTCTTTGGAATGTGGGAGGAAACCGGAGTACCCGGAGGAAACCCACGCAAACACAGGGAGAACATGCAAACTCCACACAGAAGGCACCCCAGCCGAGAATCAAACCAGAGAACCTCTTGCTGTGAGGCAACAACGTTAACTGCTGCACCACTGTATATAAAGATAAGGGATCCAGATACATGCTCGACTAGCATATGTCCAAATCACAAAACATCGAACACACATACACAAAAGCTCTTAACATCAACAAACGCTTCCGTGTATATGTGCTTGTTTTGTAGATCAGACTACAGTGCAGGTAAGGGAAAATTCCCTTTTCCCCACTGTAGTGTAATCTCGGAGTGAGAATAATAAAGTGGGGGGTGTGGGGGCCCCTGCAGAAATGTAGATTTTTTTTTTTGAACTACACATACAACAAAGCGCTTTTTGATATTAAGCATTTTCGTGTATGTGTGTTCGATGTTTTGTGATTCGGACATATGCTAGTCGAGCATGTATCCTAGACCCATATAGATATACATATATGTATATATAGATGGTTACACTTCAGAAAATCGAATGGCTGAAATATTGAAAACCATATGGTTGAGACCATATGATCAATATTTCAGAAGATCGATCTTCTGAAATTGTAACAAAAATAAAAAAAACGGTTAAAGAAGATGCCCCCCCTGCACCCCCACACCCCTACTTAAATATACCAACTCCGAGATCATGCTACACTGTCAATACAGCGCGGAATGGAAGATTTTCCTATTCCCTTCTGTAGTGCGATCTCGGAGTTGGTATATTTAAGTAGGGGGGTGTGGGGAGCACATCCCCCCAAATGGGGGGGTGCAGGAGGGCTTGCCGCCCTGCATTACCGTCTTCTTTAACTGTTTTTTTATTTGATATTTCAGCCATTCGATCTTCTGAAGTGTAACCATATAGATATATGTATATATAGCTATATATGTATGCACATCCTATGTGTACAGATATGCCTAGTTATGCTGGTATATATGTAGATATCAATAACTATATGTGCATATATATCTATTCTGATATACCTACTACTGTCAACATATATGTAGATATCCATATGTATCTCTGCATATGTATCTCTATCTGTATATGTGTAGACATATATTGCTCAGTATATGGATATATCTGGGTGTTTATTTGTATAGCTATGTACATATACATATCCATCAATATTTGTTGATATATATATATATGTGTATGTCTATAAAGATATCTGGATAATCATATAGAAATATATCCTCACCATATGTCCTGAACATGGAGTGTAGCCCTACCTCAGACCCTATAGTCCCAACTTTGCAGTGCAAGGGGATGTCAGGTATGTATAGCTATTTGTAGACTATTGCTACTGTAATAGGGAGTGTCTTCACAGACATGGTGTGTGTGGGAGGTCACATATGCTTTTAATATGTGTGCCATTGGCTACTGACAGACATCAGAAGGACATCATAGTACAGTACTACTACTAGCACTTAATTCTCCTGTAGACTACAGCAGGGACAATGGCTAATATATGTGGACAGTCTGACACACTCTGGACAGTCCAGAGGTATACACATAACCCCTTAGTGCAAGACATGTGGACCAATCCTGACAATTTGGATGTTAACAGCCATGTAGATGGGTATAACAAGTAACTACTGGTATACATGTGCCCCAATAGGTTATGCATCCCTGCCTGTCCTGCCACATACTACCCACTGGTACAGAGGTGCCATGGCCATATACTACCCACTAGATATTGGCATACATCTGTACAGCATCCCACTGCTCTGTCTGTCATACAAGAATGTTATGGTGGCCCGGCAGCAGTACATCTGGCAAGTATCTGGACATTACATCTCACTTGGTAAGTACACTAAGCTGCTAGGCATGTAACAAAGCACTGTGCAGGCTACAGGCAGACCGGCTCAACACTGGCCTACATTTCCTATGGAGGAATGCACATGTACCTGCATATATAGCAGGCTCTACAGGAATGCCACAGCACAGATTAACATACACCTGTGTGAAAGTGCATAAGCACAACCAGTGTGAACATAGCCACATATGGTATGCTAGCATATTATTACAGTATATGGACTATCTGTTCAACACCAACCTCATATGTGCCACTCACACACTAACCCTACATATACTGGGCCACTACATAGTGTGCTCCGATGCCTATCTATGGTATGGGACATGTATGTGTATGGCCCTACAAACATATCAGCCTATAAGGTAACATACAGTGGAGCAGTATGTAACATCAGATAGAACAAGCCCAAGAACAATGACATCTACAACAGTCTGTACACAGGCCAAGGTACATATTAACAATACACACGATGCCGACAATCACCATAAGTACACAGACCTCAATACTGTACACACAACCACAGAATGTCCAGGTTATGTCATCAAATATAACCAATATTATACATAACATAGCAATCTGATATCTCACTGGCTTGTTATCAGATATTATGTCACTAATTATGGTGAACAGCACATATGCACCCCTTACTGCATGACATATGTACAAAGGTTGACAGGGTTGTGGTTGGAGGCACATACACAGGACCAATATTGACATGTTGCTGTGATAACCTCATACATTTACTGTTGTAACTGGGTTTGATGCAACATATGTCCTATGAGGGGTATGAAGTCAGTAACTCTCACGGCTGTCACAATCTACAGACTGCAGTCCTCACACTGCCTTCTGCAGTTCACAGATAGGTGCTCTGTGGGTAACACCTGAAACAAAAGGCACCACACACTGGCCAGTCTGCAGATGACCCTACAGATGGGTGTTCCCTCATAAACATAGCACTGACATGGCAGGTATGAAAACATGTAGGACAGCCATATCCACACACACCCAGTTAAACCAACATTGCTCCAAATACAGTATAGCAGCACTTACAGTCTGCAGTCAGGTCAGTCACATCCCCCTCCTGTGTGTTGGCCTGTTTCCACAGTGTATGTTGTTAGAGGTAAATCCCCAATTCATCTGATATGCTGTTTGCCAAAAAACAGATCGAGTTCATGCTCACAGTGAATGAAAGGCCTAACACCAACATGACGCTCCTAGATATTGGTGTGTGTTTCCATGCAACTGACTATGGGAATGTTACCATAGCTGTTCCACATGCAATCAGCTAGAGGAGGGCTGCAATTCATGCAGAGGCCATCAGCTGATCCTGAGCATCACTTAAAATACACATGCTGCTGTCTAAACAATGCTAGTGTAAGTCTCCACATTCACCAGAGAGGGTGTGAGAGAAGCAGACAGAGGCACATAAAATCCAGGGAGGGGTGGGAGAGTAAAACTTAAGCATGTTTGTGGCACACACCTACCAGTACAGGGTATCAAACCCCTGCCGACTATGTAGTGCTATCATATGTCCATGCAGTTAGTGATTGCACCACATAGGTTACATGTTGGGGAGCCCTCAAAACGTATATGTGATGGTGAGTGACATCTGCAACAGTGATATGGTAGCTATGTGGTAGGTGTAGTGCACGTGTATGTCTGCATGAACAGGTGGCAGTGTCAACACCAGTCATACTTTCACAGGGACGCAAACACCTTGACACACTTGGCAGGGCCAGGAGTACAACTCATCACTAATGGGATTGCCACAACACAGTACTGTGCAGGTATCACATGCGCCACAGGGGTCATATGGAGGTTATATGTGCAAAGGGTATGTGGAGGTGTTTGACATCAGACAGCATGCTTCAGTATGCCAATGAGGGTTGTAGTGATTGTGAATGTGGTCATATGCATCATACACCACACACACAGACCCGGGTTTCAGTACTAACATGCATGTGTGTACTGCTTCACGGGTGTGTTGTGGTCGATGGTGCCAGATGGCTATACAAGGCTAGGTGATGAGTATACCTTGGCATCAGTCCACATGGCAATGGTCTGCAATGTAGCTCAGAGGTGTAGTGTCTGAAGTTACCCACACAGGTGCGTAAAGTATTCACCATCCAGTCACCTTGGTGACTATTATATGTGGCCAATGCTGTGCATTGCTTGCCATGTATGTGTTCCTTAGTCCATGATATGGACAGTGTCTGGGATGAGCACACCTCCCACATGCATGTACAGTGACATGTGGAACTGTACCTGGGGTGTCTGGCCCATGTTGTGTACACAAAGTGTTATCATCAGATGTACCAGTCCTGGCCTCATGTGGCAGGAACTGTTAATGGACAGCAGGTTGACCCTGTACCTACATTGATAGCATAGTACGTGTATTCCCTGGTGTCAGTGGTATCTGTCCATAGAGGACTTGTGTTTCAGGCATGGTATGTCCTTTGTGGGTCACATTTCATGGCACCACAGGTGTTGCATGTTTCCAGTAGGGAACATGTGGAAGGTGCACTGTTGCCATGCACATGCCTATTGGACTGATGGACAAGGTGCCATGCCCTCTGTAGCCCACTGCAATCACACCATGTTTACTATCAGTGGACAATATGCAGGGTACTACCAACATAGTGACTGTTGCCTAGGCAAGTGTGTTTGTGCATGAGACATGGGTTGAGAGTGTTCCCTGGGTAATAGAAGGGTTGCTAACATTGTTCATCTGGCATTGATGTCACATTTAGGGATATGGATTTGCACTCCAGCCTCTCGGATATTTCACATATGTTATCCCTGTACAGTGGACATTGTCATATATACCTGACCCACCATATAATAAGTTAGCAAAACCAGCTCCACATTGAGTCCAGTTGTTACACACTCACAATCACATCCACACAGGATATGAATGACAAACACAGACACACAAACACACCTGTCATGTCTGGGATTAGAACTTCTACCTAATTAGTATATTACATTATAACTCTATGCCTTTATAAGATGCACCACAGAGATTAATGGAGTATTCCTTCCCCAAAGGTGTATTTCACAGTGAATGACAGCAGGATTGCCAAAGTAGGGCATTTGAATTGTACTGAGTGTGACTAGCCTAAAATGCATTGCTCCCTACACAGTCATAGAAACACACACAAATCATCCACAACTGCCATGTGTGGGAATAGAACCCCTACCAGAGTTCTCTATCACACTACAACATGATGCTGTTTTAGGATGCACCATGGGGATTGCTGGAGTGCCCCTTCCCCAAAGGTGTATTTCACAGTGAATGGCATCAGCAGGCTTGCCAAAGTAGGGCATTTGAACTTACTGAGTGTGACTAGCCTAAAATGCATTGCTCTCTCTACACACATACACACACACACACACACACACACACACACACACACACACATGCACGCGTGCACACACACACACACACACACACACACACACAATTCACACAATTGCCAAGTCTGGGATTAGAACTCCTAGCTAACTATTTTATTACACTACAGCTGCATACAGTTATGAAATGCACTACAGAGATTACTGGGCTACAACCTTCCCAGAGGTGTATTTATAGGTGGATGACATCAGCAGCCTTACCAAAGTAGATCATTTGAATTGTAGGGAGTGTGACTACCCTAAAAAGCATTGCAGTACAGTTATGGGACACAGCAGCCTTGCCAAAGTAGAACATTTGAATTGTAGGGAGTGTGACTAATCTAAAAAGCATTGTTCTCTACACAGACAAAGACAGACACACAGACACACACAGACTCCAAGTCTGGGATTACAACTCCTACCTATTTTATCACACTACAGTGATATGTAGTTTTGGGACACGCTACTGAGATTACTGAGTTACAACTTTACCAGAGATGTATTTATAGGTGGATGACATCAGCAGCCTTACCAAAGTAGAGCATTTGAATTGTAGGGAGTGTGACTACACTAAAAAGCATTGCTCTCTACACAGACAGACAGACACACACACACACACACACACACACACACACACACACACACACACACACACACACACACTTGCCAAGTCTGGGATTGGAACTCCTACCTAACTAGTTTATCACACTACAGCAGTACGTAGTTATAGGATGCACCATGGAGATTACTGGGCTACAACTCTCCCAAAGGTGTATTTCACACTGGATGACCTCAGCAGGCTTGTCATAGTAGGGCTATGGGGATGGTAGTGTGTGTGCATGGGCCATAACCCATTCATATAGAGGTTGACACACCCCATGTGGGCACATACAGGGTCATATTTTGCAGGAACATGTATACAGCTGCTAGATGACTACTTCCTTGAACAGTCAATGTTGCACAGATAGCACTTGCACCACATAGTCTGCAATGCTGTCAGATACCGGTGGCTAGTATCTACAGTGAGTGACTTCTGAACCTCATGTGGTTGTGGCCCTTTGGCTGTGTGCTGGGTGGGACAGGCCTGGCTGGCTCCTTGTCACAGTCACCCTCTTCCACAAATCTATGTATGTCTACCTTTGGCTTATTATAATGTGTTGTCCTTAGATATATGTCTGTATTCCTATCCAATGCATACTGAGGAGTGTCTGCACTAACATCTGCGACTGTCAGATATGTCTGGTCCACTGGTGGTTGCAGACATGGCCTTCATTTGTTGAAGTGTGTGAGCATGCCCAGTATGACCTTTCAGTATGTTGTTGACTAACATTGCCTTCATTTCTCTAAGTGTGTGAGCATACTCAGTATGCCCATCTGTATTGAATATGTGGATCGAGTCCACGTAGTTTGTACTGCAGTGCAGACCTTTGTGTTGTACACCTACAGGTAGCATACTGTTTCTGCAGGGTATCCGTTCGATCATTTGGCATTGACTGTTACTACATTTCTACATAAGATGGGGAGGGCACACCTGACTATTCCTACATTTCTACACAGGATTGGAATGGGCATACCTGACTGTTACTACATTTCTATGTAGGATGGGGGGCACACCTGACTATTTCTATGTGTCTACACAGGATTGGGGGGGGCACACTTGACTGTTATTACATTACTACGTAAGATGGGGGGCACACCTGACACTTGTACACATTTTCTATGACTGTACTGGTAAGTCAGGTACTCCTTTTTATTCTGTATTCTAAGCTATCATGCTGACTAGAGGCATACCAGTATACTACAGATCTTAACTTTGATTTACCTACATATTAGTTTCTGACTTCCTACCCTTCAGAACTAATGTCCCAATGCCTGACCTGCTGTGGTCTGTCTGTGTAAGCCTGGAGGGTTACCCATAGACATCATTCAGAGCCCATAGTAGCCTTTGTTTGCGTTTGTCTACACCTGTTCTGCTGGCTGTGACTGTTGTTGGGTATGTGACCCCCCCCCCGATTGGCATGTGTGAGTCACTTACCTTGTGGGTGTCCCAGTATTGAGGGTGGTGCTGCAGGGCTGCCTATGTCGGATGCATATAGTACACTCCCTACACATGGTTGAGCACAGGTAGTGTCATGTTTGGCATCCCTTTTACTGTATGTGAGAGTCAGAGAGAGATGTTATTCCCTGGTCCCTCCTGTGTCAGTGTATGTGCTATGCGTTGCCTCTTTGCCAAGACCAGGGCATACTGGGCACACCTCCTTCTGCCGACTGAGGCAGGCTCAGTTTGTTCCTCCTTCGAGGCACTCTGTGCCTGTGCAGGCCTTGGCAATGGTGGGGGGCTGTGTGGCTCTGCCTCGTGATGTTCCTGCTGCAGCTGTTTCCACAGGATCATATTGTGTAGCATGGTACATATGATGACAATTTGGGTACATGTAGCTGGTGTGTACTGCAAGGCTCCACCAGATGTGTCCAGGTACCAGAACCGTGACTTGAGAATCCCAAACACACACTCTACTATAATTCTGGTCTGTGCATGTGCCTCATTATGGAGTTCTTGTCGGGTGTGTGTGCATTTCTGATGGGTGTCATCTGCCACTGCTCCAGTGCATATCCAGCATCCCCCACTAGGTGAATGTGTGGGATGTCCCCATTGGCAAATCTCTGCTACAGCTGCATCAGATGTCAGATGTGGGAATCGTGATAGCTTCCAGGGCAGCCAGCACACACATTCATTATTATGCCCAGGGCATTGCACATGACATGGCAGTTGATGGAGGGGAAGCACCTGAAGTTGATGTAGACCCTACCCCGCTCATCGTGTGGTGCTTTGATGCATATGTGTGTGCAGTCTATAGCACCTACTACCTCAGGGTATTCTGCTATTTGGTGGAACAGTTGCATATTGCTGGCCAACGCCTCACGGGTGTTGGGGAAATATACGTGCTCACTGACATGTGCTGACATGGCCTCCAGGAACTGGTGGAGGACCCTGGATGCTGATGCCTGTGAGATCCCCATAATATCCCCAGTTGGCTTTTGGAAGGTACCTGTAGCTAGTATTCTTAGGCCTATACATACCTTGGTATCCACTGGGATGGGTTCCCCTCTGTTAGTTCTATGTGTCAGGTGTGGACAGCTAAACAATTTGCTGTAGGAGGTCCTTGTCCACCCTATATCTCTCCACTATCTCCAGCTTTTGTAGCCCCTGGTAGGATACCCTGGGTCTGTACAATCATCTCCGTCTCCTCACTGTAGGTTGGTTGACAGCATTCACATCCTCACCACCCTCAGCCTCTTCCACAAGTTGTTGTATGATAGCTATTGCAGCCCCTATCATTTTGTTGTTTTGATTGTTAAAAGTTCCCCGCTTGTTTACACCGGTGATGTACAGTGTGGGAAAAGCCAGAGGGGAAGGTGTTTGCATAGTTTATAGTAGTGTTCTGGCCTAGGCTGGTCTGCTGCCTGTATAACTGACTGATTCTGATACATTTCACCTCCCAGCTATGCTAGTTCTCCTAGATTACTTTCCTACTGCTGTTTTCCCTTCCCATTGCCTTCCTGTTTAAGCCCAGGGGCACGCTGCGCAAACACAGTGCTCAAATGTGCACAGAGCTGCTATATCCTGGTTTAACTTTTAAACCTTTAAAACCTGGTGCGCTGTGCACACACCCACTTAGGCAATGTAAAGAGAGCTAGGCAGAGTCAGACACACTCCCTTGCTTAGCTGTGCTTATCTAGGAGCAAACCGGAGCAACAGGGCTCCAATCCGCTTACACTATGCCTGACACTCTCCCTCCCCATGATGACAGCTAACTCCTAGGCTTGCACCAAGCTATTCCTACTCTTACACTGTTGGAACCTGGCTAGCATGCTGGGAAAAACTGGGATTCACTATCATTCCCCTCATTTGCATAGGATTGCCTGCTAATGCATAGTTACATGTCTCACACTGAGCCTCTTCTCTTAGTAGCCACTACTCACTGGCCATGTTTTCTTCTGCCTGCCACTGACTTTCATGGCAGAATGGTGATTTTAGTTAGAATGCTTATTTTAGGTTTATTTTATTATCCCCCCGATCCCGTTTGTGCGCCGCTGCCCTACGCTTAAACAGCCGAGATAGGCTAAAAAAATAAAAATTGATTTTTTTTAATTTTTTATGCTGTTTGCAATGCCGGTGTGGCCTTATACTTGGCCATTGGCATGCTTCCTGATTGATATGCAGCCTTTATTTGGAGATGTCAGTCCGTTTTGGATTTTGCAGAAATGTACACGATTACTATCCGAGTACATTCCTGCAGATTGTACTAGTCCTGCACATCCGGTTTCAAGCTTCCTGGATCGCACATTCACCTCATTTGCATGGATTTCTCCTGCAAATGGGGTGATTTGCATACAGGAGCTTAGTCCATGCAGGACTAGTGCACGAGCGCTCGTGCTTGCCCCTGCAGACTGTTCCTGGATCGTACGGCAGACATATTGCCTGCTAGAGCTCCTGCACTAATCCTGCACACCGTGCAAGGCATGCAGAATCCAGGGGATCATGTCTCCTCATGTCTCACTTCTACACCATGCCCCCCCCCCAAATAAACAAGGGCAAAGACGTAATCCATGCATCCACAATCGCTTTTCCCATTTTTACACATGGGTTTGGGTGTCACTTCACTAATGATAATCATCTAGAGCCAAGGTTCACACCACTGGATGGCTAGTCCAAATCAGAATATACTTTAAATATTGTATTTAATTAAAAACAGCAAGTTGTTAGAATAATAGGCTTGCATTTGCAAGCATTTTCTGAAAGACAAAAAGTGTGAAAACCACAAGGAACTTACCAAAACACAAGGCAAAATTGGGAACAGTTGAGTAATATCCCACCACAAACAAACAAACAAACAAACAGGTGACTATCAATTATAGCCACTAGTATGATTGTATGCAGCTTAGATATCTGCTTGTGATCAGGTAAATACATTAATAATGGCCCAAAATTGTATTTTAGCTCACTACTGTTAGAACCATACAGGATAACCCACTACAACCCCCCTCTGCCTTCTCAACCTCTTAGCCAAAGATTCTGCACTTAGAGGGCTGTTGGAATAAGAGGCTTTACAATGCATTTTACAAAGTATGTGAAGTCTGAAACTTATATTTCTGTCATTATTTAGTGATTGCAGTACTTAACAATTTGCCAGAGAGAAATACAAATAAATAAAAAAAATACATATTTGAAGCCCTTAAGTCCCTGGTAAATTGCTACAAAAAAAAAAAAAGCTTGCCACATTCACCATATTCTGCATTCCCAGCACCCAGTGACCATCCATTTTATCTTTTAGATTCACAGTCTTTCTGTTTCATCAAGGAACAGAAAGATTGAAGATTGGTTAGTTAAATGCAATGACCTTCCATGGGGACTGAAGGAAAAGGATATTTCATTTTTTGATATTAATGCTGACATATTAAGGACCCTCCTGCATCCTGGACTAGAAGAGAGAGTGTAATGGTTGGGTAAATGGCACAGTCAATGTCTTTGTATTCATGTTATTGGAGGATTGCACAGAATGTGAGCTCAAACAGAACTGCATTTGAGTTCCTCATGCTCAAATGAAAACCATGACTTCTGTTGCTTTCTCTGTCATTATGTCTAACTGGTGACACTGCGGGATTGGACTGTGTGACCTGCATTGGAAAATCCCACTTACAATAACATAAGCAGATGACATGCACGTTACATAAAACCCCTGCTAGAACTAATAACTAGCAGAAGAACTCTGCACTTGCACAGAATTATAAAGATTCTGATTCAGAAGACAAACAAAGACAAGAGTTCGACAGTACTGTTCATCATGCAGCAGTCCCTGTCATAAAGGGTCTCTAGGATCATTGTGCTTTAAGTTAACACAAGGCCCTTCAAAAAAATCACCCAGCCTTAGGAAGCAGTGTAAAGTATCTCTTCATCTAGTAGTAGCAAGTCCTCAACCAGTGCCCATTGTTAAATAGCTAAGAACAGCTTTTGTACCTTAGGTGAGGATTAGATCTTGCATGGCAACTGGGAAACAGCCTCTCTACATTGGCCGTGGAGCAGTTTTTGTACATTAGCTGAGTGAGGAACAGCTTCTGGGCTATTCTACAAGAAACATGTTTACTTCTTGAGTAAAGAATGCAATAAAGTTTGGTCAACATGAAAGCCTGTGCTGAAAACAGAATCAGCAATATAACCCAATTATAAAAACAGTGTAAAATTAGCCACAATAATTATATAACAATTTCTTTCAAAATAAAACGCTTAACATTGCTTTCCAAGTAGCACCTTGACTCACTAAATTACTGCAGAATATTCCCAGTTTAGCTATTTTGTTCTAGAACTGATTCCATGAACAACAGCAAGAGACAGATCCTTGAATGTAGCACTTTACAGAAATAATGTTTTTCTGCTTTGCCTTCAGATTGCAGCAGGGCTGTTGCATTAGACTCCTACATGCCATAATATTATAGAATCATTTTGCTGAGAAATGCTGCTGTTAGGGATTAAAAACGTATGTATAAAAAGAGGCAATACTTATTCCTGCATTCTGGTTTCAAATCTCTTTACATGGAATATTTTAAAGAAATTGTAAAAGAAGATTAAAATAGTTTACATGTGTGTGCCTTTGTGTGTGTGTGTGTGTGTGTGTGTGTGTGTGTGTGTGTGTGTGTGTGTGTGTATATGGATTCGTGTATTTGTATGAGTGCATGTATTTGTTGGATGAACTAAATTAATTGAAGTTAACATTCTGAAGAAACATTCTGTATCATAGTGAAATTGAGCTATTGAATCTCAAAAAATTCACTTTAAATTTCAGAGAGGAGATCATGGGTATAGGACTTAGAAAACAGCTAAACACATACAGACACACACACACACACACACACACACACACACACACACACACACACACACACACCAGTACCTTACCTGCATTGGACTCCTTGCCTTGCAGCAGTTTCTTCAAAGTCCCTGGTTCTGCCCTACAAACCGAATGCCCTCCCGCAAGAGCAGGCAAGCTATCCAGCCTGCAGACATTGCAGTCCGATCTCCTTCCAGTCTATGCAGTAGTAACCACATAGACTTCTGGGGCATCTCTGTCTGCAATGCCTTCTTCTGAATCCGGACTGCTGTTTAGCCAGTCCGGATTCCTGCACACATGTGTGCACTTCCGGTGGAGCAGAAATGCCGAGCACGCATGCGTGCAGTTCCAGGACTTGTCATTCCTGTTTGGTTTTCACTTTTTTTTCAGCTGGAGCTGGGGGAGCTGCAGTCCTGCAGTCCATTAGCACGAGCCACCCCTGGGGTCTACATGGACATGCAACATCTTACGGCCGCTCCCATTGTGGTAGTAGCAGCACCAGCACTGCAAGGGGGTGTTGTCCACACCACAATGCAGCAGGCCATGTGCACGTGGTTCTGGCCAGTCCCAACAGAGATGCAAATCCAGCAGACAATTGTCATCATCAGGGGAGAGTACCATATCTTGGCCTCTGCCTGGTGGTGCCCATGCAACCCCTGGCAGGCACAGTTCCAGTGTCCTTGGCTGGACACTGTAAACTGTACACCCTGCCATGTATGGTCCGCAGCTATCCAACATACCCCTGTATAGGGCAGTCACATGGCAGAACTGTGTGCATACATACACACGCACATCACCAACACAGCTAGGGCACCTCCATACCTACACACACTTCACATCTCCACAGGCCATTTAATAAAGAACCCCCTGACCCACACACATGATGTCAACCAAATGGCTCAGCCTAGGCCTCTGGCAAACCGAGACCACACCCTGTGCATATGATGATACCTGTGCCACATCCCTGTCATCCATACCATTGATGCAGAGACAGGCTAACATTGTTCTTATGCATTGGGTGAATGTACTAAAGTTTAGCAATGTACTGCTGTTTAACGTGTTGTCAGCTGGAATACTTATGCACGACAGGGTGTGTATCTATCCAGCCATGATACATTATAGCTGTTATTAACACTGACTGAATGTGGTCTCCATAATGTATTCGGTTTGTGTTCTAGGTGTCTGTGTGTCAGGAGGATGTTGGTCTGCTGTCCTTTCCTACAAGGGGTGTGGCACTGTGGTAACACATTGACTGTGTCATATCCCAGGTACAGTTGAACACAAATAACAGGTCTGTATAACAGTTTCTGCATGTGCTACATGGCTGATATGTCTGAGTGTTGTATACAGGTGAGTGCATGGTGGCAGATCTAAGCAGATCTTCTACAGTGGACAATGATAAGTGTACTGGTTGGCACACACCAAATATTTGTGAATAACACACACACACACACACACACACACACACACACACACACACACACACACACACAGCCTTTTATGTTGATGAAATACACAGAGAATACTGTTCACATGGATGTACTTCATTTTGCAGAGAACTCATTTTGGCCTATATAAGTCCACCAAGACCAACTTGCCAAAACATCACATCAGTAAATAATCAGTCCACCAGATTTAATGTCAGTGAAAATGGCACTGGCAGGGTATATGTCATTTTCCGCAATGTAGTGCAATCCTGGAGGTGATATACATAGGTATGCTGGTATGATGGGGCACAGTCCCTCACTTCAAAGGGTGTGGAGTGGTGTAGAACCACACATAGTGTGAGTAACAATTCCTTAACCTCTTAACATGAACTGTACAGTATAACAGCACAGTACGTGGGGGGTACACACAACAATAACCCCAATGTGAGTGGCTGTACCCACAACAACCACATCCAACTATATATACCAACTCCAGTACTGATGTACAGCTGTACAGTAGGGAAGAGGGAATTTACACATCCACTACTAGTTCTGATGGAATGCATTTCCACAAGATGATTGCTTTGAAATGTTACCTTTTGCCAGTTAGTTCTCAGACAACTGATATCCTGGGAAATATATTTTCTACAAACTGAATTAGATCCCTTCACATACACACACACTTACTTGGCAACACTGAGATTGGAAACCCTACCTAGGTACATCTTGCTACTAGTGTGTTTGGCCTTAATTGCACACACCACAGAACTTGTAGGGTGAGGTGTGTCCCGAGCTTCCTGTAAAGTGAACAACAGCACCAGGCCTTGTACAGTCTGGTAATGGGGGATGTACTGAGTGTTAATGGACAATACATAGTATAACATACTGCCATATGCACATTGATAAACACATTCAGTCATAGACACATTTGACAGACCTAGGTTTAGCAGTGCTGACTACCTTGTGAATAAGTCCATACTGTTCCAAAGTTCTTGCACACAGCACATGCATCATTGGGCTGAAGAGTGTCATCAGATATCTGTATGGTTGATGGTGAGAGCAGTCCTCATACAGTGGACCTTGGGAAATGTACAGGGGGTACCATGGTGTAAAGACAGCATACCCAGCAGCCTCACCCCACATTGGATATTGTACCCACTGAAACCCATGATAATGCTCCAACATACCCACAACCATACATTTACCAGAACTGCAATACAATCCCTTGTCTATCTAATTATTTCTACTACAGGGATATGCATTTATTGCACACACCACAGGGATAGTAGGGCGAGGGTTTTGTCATGGCTGTCCTAATGTCAACAACATCACCATCTCTTATAATATATGGCAAGCTTTAGTGTATTTGGAGAATGTGGCCTCAAAATGCTGTCTCTCCTACTAATATGCACACACACACACACACACACACACACACACACACACACACACACACACACACACACACACACACACACACACACACATACTCACATTTGCCAGGACTCAGAGGGTAACTCACAACTATCTACCCATTTGTAGAACAGTGTTATGCGGGTACTGCAAGCTCCAGGTAGCCCATAGGGTGAAGAGCGTCACAAGGTACATTCAATGTGAATTACAGCAGCAGCCCTCTCTAAGTATAGTGATGGAGGGTGTAGTGGGTGAGAAGGCCCTCAGCGTATATTCAACTACATATACACAAACACTGTTATACTCAGTAATGCACACATATACATTTGTCAGTACTGAGGATCATAAGTGCAGGTGTTCCTAGGTGTGTACCAGGCTAATGTCCATGGACAGATGAGAAGAGTAGAGCATGTGAGTACACTGGTATCATGCCACCTGACATTTGTCAGCAGGCCATCTATCAAGTAATGTCACTTGAGTGATCCCCAGGGTGACAGTTACATTGAACATCTCATCTGGCTTTCTCTTGAAGAGGGCCAGTGAGGTGCTCCCATTGACATGTATGGAACATATATTGCATAGCATGGCCAGTGTCTGGATTAGGGACCTGTACTCAAACATGTTCTGTTGACTGAGGTAGTCTGGTGGAGGTATCTATGGCATGTGGTGCATACAGAGTGAGGTTTCCTAACTGTGGCATTCATAACACAGCTGGGCAGACATTTCAGTGCCAGTCAATCAGAGATTGCCTGTAAGCAGCCATGATGAATACTTGACATCTGCACAGAGGACATTAGGATGAATGTTGTGAAAGACAGATGTCTGAAACAGATAGATATGCCATTACTACATGACAGCAGTCCTCAATGACATGTCCTAAAAACATAATAGTCTACAATTAATATCAACATATCAGATCATTATTCAATAGGAGATACATAAAAACATACAGCTCAAACACCAGGAACATAATAGTCAGCAGTCAGAGCCCATCTTTGCATGCAGGGGTGTATGGTTCCACTAAAACAATCTGCAATCAACTCTTACTTAGAAAGGCACTGTTAAAAGTAGTCACATAATGAGACAATACATGCACTTGTGACTGCATATGACCTGGGATAATACCCAAGTATGTAACACATACAAAGAGAAAAGATTGTGGTACTACCCATGCATACTAAGGTGTCCCATACAGTATACTGTAATGATAGCACATAAAACCATGTTATGTACATGGAATTAAACATACTTATTAAAGATGTCATTACCCTGCTATTTGATCAGACTGGAATGCGATCACTGGTAGCCCTACGGCTGGGCTATGCTTAGCAGGTTTAGGCATTGCTTAAATGTAAATGCTATGCAGATTTGCGCACTGGTAAGCAAAGCCTACATGTTGTAAGCGCATATCCATTTAACCATACATTAGCAGCCCTTACCATCGTGCAAACCCACTTAAAGCCGCTTTAAAGCACCTTAATCACCCTGTCCCGTCAGCTCTTGTTCTGCCCAGCAACAAAATGAATAGCCCATGCAGGTCTTGAAGCCAGGACCCTGTACACTATAGTGACAGCACTTAACCACTAAGCCATCAGAGCTGTAAGAATGTCTGTTGTTTTTCAAATATATCATTCAGTACACGTACTGAATAGCAATGAACAACTGCTTTGACTACTACAACTGTTCACTACTTGTTCATAGGTTCATAGATTCATAGGTTTATACTAGGCTATCTGCCCTAAGGCATTTATGAGCCTAGCCCAAATTTTTGTGGCTTACGCCACCCCTTATATGAAAAAATACTGTGCCCATTAGTTTGTTGTGCCTCTGTCCAGCAGTGACACAGAGATGATTCCTGGGATAAACCTACGATCTCCCATCCACAGGTCAAGATTTCTCTTGAACAGAGCCAGCGAGGTGCTCTGCCTCACATGGACCGGGATTTTATTCCACAGCATAGGGAGTCTCTGAGTGATAAATCTATCCCTCCAGCATGTCCTATTTATATCCGTGCTAAGGTTTAAGTTGCTTGCTCTAGTGGTTTTGGTGGATTTGGATTTTTTGAGGTGGAGCATGTCCATTAATTCCGGGTTGGACATGGCCTTGTATGTCAGGCACATGTCACCTCTGAGCAGATGGTATGCAACTGAATAGAGCTGGAGTTTCTTCAATCTGGCAGTATATGACAGTATAGTTTTGTTAGTGGAAATAGTGTGGTATCAGTAATATGTTCATATCTAAATATACACATATCAGATAAATATGGTGAGATACATCTGAGGAGGAATATACAATACTCATCTTCACACATAAAAAGGATATACATATACATATATATATATATATATATATATATATATATATATATATATATATATATATATATATATATATATATATATATATACATATATATATATGTGTGTGTGTGTGTGTGTGTATAAGTATAACATATGCCTATAACATGTAGTGCAGTCATACCTCAGCACCAAAACTCTCAACCTCTTAGTGCAAGGGAACGTACTATACATATTGCAGTTATAAATGTAGAATGTTGCTACAGTAATAGGGGTTGTGTCAACATACATGTTGTGAAGGAAGGCTCTCCTGAACCTGACATGTACACCATCAGTTACTGTCAGACATCATAAACTCATCATAGTGAAGTAGCACACAAATCACAGTAATGATCCTATGGAATACAGCAGATATATGAGCAAAAAATGTGGACAGTCTGAAACAATCTGGTCAGTCGAGAGGTATACACAGAACATCCTGTGCACGAAATGTGGACCAAGCCTTACAAAGGGGATATTTAAAGCCATGAAAATGGGGATATATCACAAATACTGGAACAGATACGCTCAGCACAGTTGATGCATTCACACCCTTCTGTCTGTCCTAACATATATTAACTGGAGGAGCACAGGTCCCAAGACCACATACTTCCCACTAGTCAGTGGCATACATCTTCACACTATCCCACTGCTTTGTCAGTAATGCACAACATGTATGGTGGCCAGGCCACAGTATATCTGACAAATATCTGGACATAACATCACATTAGGGTATATACACTGAGCTGCTAGGCATGTCATCAAGCACTGTCTAAACTACAGACAGACTGCCACAACACTATCCCTATTTTCCTTTGGGGGAATACATATGTAATTGTAAATATAGCAGGCACTACAGGCATGTAACAGCATGGAGTAATAGACACCAGTGTGAAAGTGCATACCCACAACCAGTCTCAACACAGTCACATTCACATAAGAGTAAGCCTAATTAATAGTACAGTATATGGACTGTGTGAACAAAACCCATCATCATATTCACCACTCACACACTAACCCTACATATACTAGCCCAATTCATGATGTAGTCTGATGCCTGACTGTGGTTGGGACATGTCTCAGTCTGGCCCTACAAACATATAAGCTGATAGGGTACCACAAACTGGAGCAGAATGCAACATCAGGTAGAATAGGACCAAGAACACTGACATCTACCCCAGTCTGTACACAAGCCAAATAACATATTCACAAAACACTGCTATACAATACTGGCACTCTGTCAACAATCACCATTAGTACACAGAACTCACTACTGTACAGAGTACAACAGAATGTCCAGGTTTTGTCCTCAAATATAATGCCTCCTATACATGACATGTCTGACAGTCTGATATATCACTGACTTGATATCAGGAATGATGTCAGTAAATAATGATATACTGTACATATCCACCTCTTACTGCATGACATATGGACAAAGGGAGACAGACTTGGGGGACAGAGGCACAAACAAAGGGCCACTATTGACATGTTGCTGTTATAAACTGAGAAAACTGCTGGTGTAACAGGGTTTGTTGCAACATGTCTCTTCTGAGGGATATGAAGTCAGTAACACACATGGATGTTACCATTTACTGACTGTAATCATCAGAGTATGCTACTGCATTTATAAAGACAGAAACTGTGTGAGTAACACACCAAATCTAAGACTCCAAACTCTAACCAGTATGCAGATAGCCCTACAGGTGAGGGTTTTCTCAACCACATAACATTGTCATGTCAGACTTTAAATCATGCAGAACAGCCATATCCACACAAACCCTGTTAAACTAACATTACTTCAAATGTAGAATAACAATACTTACATTTTGTCCCCGTGTCTGGAACATCCCCCTCCAGTTTGTTGATCTGTCTCCACAGTGTTTGTTGCAAGAGGGATTTCCAACTACCCTCTATGATACTGTTTGTCAGACACCCACATGAAGCCCTGCTCACAATGAAGGAAAAGGGCCAACACCCACATGAAGTGCTTAGTTATAGGCGTGCGTTTCCATGCAATTGGCTATAGGAATGATGCCACAGCTGTTCCACATGCAATTAGCAAATGGGGGACTCCAATTCGTGCACAGCCCACCAGCTGATCATGAGCATTGCCTACAAATGTCAAGCTGCTGCCTATGCAGAACAGATGTATTTTTCCACATCTACCAGAGAGGGGGAGAGAGATAGAGAGAGAGAGAGAGAGAGAGAGAGAGAGAGAGATAAGGAGAGAAATACAGAAAGGAAGAAAGACAGAAAGAGAGAAAAGCCAAGCATGTTTGTGTATCATCCGTGGGTGGAGAGTGGCCTCTGAGTATTATAAGGGTTGCCTATATTGTTCACTAATCTATACTGTCACATAGTCATTGCACATGGCAGTAGAATCTTTGGCTGTGGATTATCTACACCAACCTCTACAGTGTTTGCAACTATTGGCCTTGCAATGTGGACATTGGGACATAGGTCCTCAATATAATATTGTAGCAAAACCCACACCACAATGGATCCTGCTATTATACAATCACACCAACACCCACACAGGATACTGATGACAGACAGACACACACACACACACACACACACACACACACACACACACACACACACTTGCCAGTACTGAGTTTCAAACCCCTACCTTAGTATGTATTGTTCCTAGAGTGTTATGCATTTATCGCAAGCGCCACGGAGCTTATATGTTGGAGAACTGTCCAAAGGTATCATTGAAGGTGAGTGACATCAGCAGCAGTGCTAAAGGAGGAGTAAAGGAAGAGTAGTAAGTGTGAATATCCACAAAATCAGGTGTCAATGACGACACACACTCTCTCACAGAAACACACACACAGTTTCACAGTTGCCACGTCTGGGATTAGAACTCCTACCTAACTAGAATGCTCCACTATGGTTTTTACACATTTATTGCAAGCACCACTGAGCTTATATGTTGGAGGCCTCTCCAAAGATATCTTTGAAGGTGAGTGACATTAGCAGCAGTGCTAAAGGGGGGTAAGGGAAGAGTAGTAAGTGTGAATGTCCACAAAATCGGGTGTCAACAAAGACACAGACACTCTCTCACACAAACACACACAGTTGCCATGTCTGGGATTAGAAAGTCTACCTAACTAGTATGCTACATTACAGTATTATACAGTTATTGTGAGAACCATGGAGTTTACAAGGCTGAGACTTCCCTATTTCAAGGTGACTGACATCAGCAGGAATGTTAACATGGGCAATGGGAAGTGCAGTGTGTGTGAATGGGCCATAAATCATTCCTCTGGAAACACACGCACACACACGCAGTCACACACAACTTTACATTTGACAGGACTGAGTTTACAAATGCTACATGAATACTTATTTGTACTACCGTGTTACACAGTTATTACAAGCACCACAGGCACTATACGGCTAAAGGCTACCAAAATAAATGTCTACAGTGATTGACATAAGCACATCATGTGATATAGGCCAATTGGATGTGTAGTGGGTGGGACAGGCCTCATAATGGAATTCTCTCTGTCACTGTCTGTCTCTCTCTCTCTCTCTCTTCCCCACATCTGTGTGTGTGTATGTTTGACATATTATAGTCTGCTGGCCTTAGATATCTGTGAGTATTCCTATCCAGTGTGTGTGTGTGAAGCATAAATGGTCTAAAATTTGGCATGTGTGCACAGACATCTGCAAAGGACAGGTATGTATAGTCCACTGTGTTGTCAGATATGGCCTTCATTTCTCTAAGTGTATGAGCATGCCCAGTATGACCTTCTGTATTGAGTGTGTGAATCCATTTCAGGCAGGGTTGTACTCCAGTCCAGGGTTTGGTGTTCTACACCTACAGCTAGCAACCTGTTTCTGCAGGATATCTGTAAATAGGTTGACAATATGCAGTCACAATGGGCGACAGTTAGGGGGATACTGTAACTATTGCTGTCTGTGCTGCTTGTGTTACATGGTTGGTGTTAGCAGAGATATTCAGACATATGTACTGTTTTACAATGTGATGTATTATGCCATCAACTATTGACAGATAAAATTATTTGCTTACAGTTATTTACCGGGAAATACAAGATGAATGAAGCTGAGTCCAGTATTGTGGGCCACAGCCTACACATTCTTGCACACTCCTGCCATTCTGGAGGGGTAGGTACAAACACTTTCTGATGGGTCTGTGTAAATGGTCCAGCCGTCACAAAGAGGCAGGCTAGCAAGTACGGTAGATGCACAGGCCAGACAAACTGTTATAAAACACAAAGGGAGCCAGCACCTTGGGAGCGTGAAGATTTATTAAGAGAACCAGACCGGTTACATATTATAGCTTTCATCAGTGGTACATAACATAAAGCAGTATAACAACTGCAATATATACTCACTGTCATTAAAGACCAATGACATCATTTCCTGTCTAAGGAAAAACTGGTCTAATACTAAATAATGAATACAAAAAAACAATACAAACAACAATAGATAGTATACATATTTACTATTTTTCTTTTGTTCTATTTTTCTTCTCATTATTTTACTACTTTCTTCTTGGGACAAACCCAATAATTGTTAAAGGATTCATGAATAGTGTCAAGACCCATGAAGAGAAAGGAAAATCCTACAGTTTATTATTTAATCCAAGTGGGAATAAACCTCCTAATTTGACAATTCATTTCCTTTCCTTCATGTTTAGTATACTATGCCGCCCCGTTTTAAAAGACCTATTGCCCGATATTTTGTCTATGACTGTAAAAGTAAATTTAGCCATGTAATGAACCAGTGAGTGTCTATAAAGAGCATTGGTGGCTCTTGCATTCCTAATTTCTCCTAAATGTTTTGACATTCGATATCCGAATTGTCTAGAAGTTTGGCCCACATAAAAGGCTTGACAAGTGCAGGTGGCCAAATATATAACCCAATCCAATACTTCAATGGAAATAAATGGGGGGCTGAGTTTACAGTGAGTTTTCATAAAAAAAGAGATTCACTTTTTGGATGTCAATTTACAGCTTCAGCCAGATAACACATTACGTACAACAGTTTATTGAAAATATCCACAATATAACAGCCTGCTACATGCCTCCAGTCTCCATCCCAAACACACCATTAATAATATTCCTAAATCTCAGTTTTTGTGTTTGAAGATAATCTGTTCTTCACAGCAGGATTTGACACAATCCCATCAGGATTTAGCCAACAGATTTCTAGCTAGGGAATATGGTAGACAGAATGTGAACTCGGCCATGCATTGGGCCAACAACCAATCTAGGGGTACCTTATTACAATACAAACATACACCCAGGAAGAAGAATAAGGATACCTTGAGAATGGTCACTACATTTGGCAGAAACACAGCCTTTCTTACTGATGTTATTGACAAACATTGGAATATTTTGAAGGCCAGTGAACAATTGGGTGACCTTTTCGGGGACAATTGCTCATTTTCCATCAGGCGGGGTAAAACCTTAAGGTCCCATTTCTCTCATTACAAGAAAATTATGCATCAGGATACCATTTATCATCAAACTAAATTAACAGGGGAGAGACTGGTTTGTTCTTGTCCTTGTGAACACTGCACCTTCAGCAAATATGTCTTTAAAACCAAATCCTTTACCAGTAAAAATACTGGGCAGCTGTACAACATTAATTGTTATGCTAAATGCGGAACTAATTGGGTTATATATTTGGCAACCTGCACTTGTCAAGCCTTTTATGTTCACGCTCCCAAGGTGCTGGCTCCCTTTGTGTTTTGTAAATGGGCCAGCACCTTGGTAGTATGGTGGCTAAGGATCCCCTTCTTGTACATATATCGACTTAACAGAATGGCCATATCCTGCTGTGTCCATACCTCTCAGCTGTACATATTCACCCAGGTTATCCAGAGGCAGGGCTCATATATCTGGTCAGTTCCCTTTCACATTGTGGCTTACGAGCAGGTTTGTAGCCACTCATTAATGGGTTTGCAGGCAGGAGTGGTATAGACACACATCAGAGTTTCAGACCTCACATACTCCATAACGTTCATGCTTCTACACCCACCCTCTGTTATTCTATCCTTTTCCTAACATTATGCGAGTGATATCTGAGAAGTATCCCTATTGTTGGCCCTTCATCCCAGCTGTATTTATGGATTGGTCCACTTTTCTTGCAGTAGGACATGGGGGGCATGCTACTGGGATTTGTCAACATGGCCTTGCATTTGTGTTCTGTTTACTGTTTAGGTTGTTAGTTAGGACCCCACGAGATACCATACATTGGCACTACGGGTGAGGCACAGGCCTTTGAAAGAGGACTGTAGGCCTTTTGGTAGTGATGCAGGCCATCTGTAGCAGGCCAGTGCATTCTATCATGCCTACATTCCAGGCTGCAAGCCAGTGTATTCCCCTGGGGTTACAGGGTAAGTGTGCAAGGTGTTAATGACAATACTTCCTGTCCATACTGATCCACTGGTCTGGATGCAGGCAGGGTGCTGCTTACAGGTCGGGACACACCTGCCTACGACACCTCTTCAGCATGCTGCATTCTGTGGGTATTCCCATACAGAAGTGGGGGTCACACTGTACTCATTCCCAACAGTGAGGATATGACCTGTGATAAACCTGTGGCTGATGGTGGGGTGAGCTGAGTGCATGTGTGGTATGGCAGCTATTTGCAGCTGACTCACAGATATACCTGGGACATTCCCCTTATCTGCCTTGTGCAAGGACATAGGCAGTCTGTCATTACTTCATAACTGTGCCTTTTGTGGTCTGCCAGTGATTGACCAGACTACACCCGTATTCCATACTACACAGACAGCTAATGTGCTTCTAACCTGTATGTACAGTTCCAAAGGTGTGTGCAGTTGACAGTTGCATTTTATGCACTCTGTCTAGGGTACTTCCACCTGTGTACTGTGTGCATGTATGGGCTCACATTCAATGCATGTCCATCTTTCAGACGGTGACAGATATTGACATCTGGACAGTGAGTATGGATGACTGCTGACATGGGTTTTGCTGAGAAGCATTGTGGTTGGCACTGCAGTTGTTGGAACATGGCCCTGTCAACTACAGTACTGCCCATAGACCACTGAGACACAACCCTCTATGCCTACATGCTGAGCACTTCCAGACAATATTGAACACACAACAACCTAGCACACAGACCCTTGCATATTGTACACATGCAACAATCTATCCTGTAGATTGGGCCAGCTCAGGTAATCTGTGCTCCACTGATATTACTCTTCACACATGTTACTGCATTTCTACATAGGATTGTGGGGGGCGGGTCACACCTGATGACTTTAAACATTTGCTATGACTGTACTGGTATTTCAGGTACTCTATTGGCTTCCATTTCATATTGTACTCTGACATGTCATACAGACTGGAGCCATATCAGTAGAGTACAGATCTTAGGTTTTATTGACCTACATTTCAGTTTCAGACTTCTTACCCTTCAGAGCTTACATGCAATTGCCAGACCTGTTGTAGTCTATATGTGTAGATGTGGAGGGGGGCTGTTCACCATTGCCATCAATTGGAGGCCTTATCCCAGCCTTTCTTTATGGTCATCTATACCTGTCCTCCTAGCTAAGGCTGGTGGTGGGTATGTGAGACTCACTAACTTGCATGTGTGTGTCCTATGGACACACACAGTTATTTGGGCAACCAATGTACTGTGGTGGGATATGTCACCTTGTCCAGTACTGCCTAGTATGTTTACAGCAGTATTTGTTATGGATTTCATGCTGCTCATATAGGTGTCCACTATCTGCTGCCATCCCATTCAGCCACCCGATTCCCTTTCATGCTCACATCCATACAATAGATACAAGTAGCAGAACATACTACTCCATTCAGCAATTGATAGAAAGAGTAACTTACCTTGCTCTGTTATGATTCTGGTTTGTGCATGTGCCTCATTATGGAGTTCTTGCTCAGGTGTGTGTGCATTTTTGAGGGGTGTCATCAGCCATGGCTCCAGTGTGTAGCCAGCATCCCCCACTAGATGGCCATATGGGATGTCCCCACTGGCAAATGACTGGTACAGCTGTGTCATATGCCAGATCTGAGAGTCATGATAGTTTCCAGGGTTGCCAGCAAACACATTCAAGATAATGCCTTGGGCATCATACATGACCTGGCAGTTGATGGAGGGGAAGCCCTTGGGGTTTATGTAGACCCTACTCCACGCACCGGGTGGTGCTTTGATGTGTATGTCCATGCAGTCTATAGCACCCACTACCTCAGGGTATTCTACTATTTGGTGGAAGAGACGCATGTTGCTGGTCAACGTCTCATGGGTGTTGAGGAAATATATGCGCTTGCTGGCATGTGCTGACATGGCATCCAGGAATTGGTGGAGTACCCTGGATGTTGATGCCTGTGATATCCCCATGATATCCCCAGTTGGCCTTTGGAAGGTACCTGTGGCTAGTATTCTTAAGCCAACACATACCTTGATATCCACTGGGATGGGTTCCACTCTGTTGGTTCTGTGTATGAGGCGGGGCCAGCACAGCTCAACAATTTGCTGTAGTATGTTCCTGTCCACCCTACAGTGCTCCACTACCTCCAGCACATGTAGCCCCTGGTAGTTTACCTTGGGTTTGTACACTGTTCTCCTCCTCCACACTGTAGGATGGTTGCCAGCATTCACATCCTCACTCCCATCAGCCTCTTGCACATATTGATGTATGAGAGCAACAGCGGCCCCTAACATTTTGTTAGTTTTGTCAGGTAAAATTTCCCCATCTGTGTACACCGGTGGTGTAGAGTTTGCAGGAAAAAACAGACTGAAAGGTGTTTGCGTAGTTTATAGTAATGTGCTGGGCTGCTGCCTGTGTAATTGGCTGATTCTGATACATTTCACCTGCCAGCAATGCTAGTTCTCCTTGATTGCCTTCCTACTGCTGTTTTCCATTCCCATTGCCTTCCCGTTTAAGCCCCGAGGTGTGCCGTGCATACCCAGTGCTCAGATGTGAACAGTGCTGCTATTTCCTGTTTTTTTTTTTTTTTTGTTTAAAACCCGGTGCATGGTGCGCACACCTGTTTAGGCAATGTAAACACTGCTAGGCAGCCTCAGACACACCCCCTTCCTTAACTTTGCTTAGCTAAGGGCAAACACATGCCACAGAGCTTCAATAAGCTTACAGCATGCATGATACACACTCTTATGAGGTTATCCACCTCTTATACTTATACAATGGTGTTGCTGCACCTATATGGTTGGGTGCATGCTAACACAGACAGGAAATCTGTGATTTAGTATCAATCCCCTCATTTAGATAAACCAGAATGCTAATTCATGGTTACCACACTCACACTGAGCCTTCCCCCTTAGCAACCACTATTCCCTGCTATTGTTGTCTTATGCATGCCATTGACTATTATGGCAAAATGTTAATTTGGGTATAAAAGCTTATTTCCCCCTTTTTTTTTTTTCTTATTTTCTTGGTGATCCCGTTTGTGCACCACTGCCCTACACTTAAACATCCGAGATCAGCCAAAAAAATAAAACTTGTTTTTTTAGAAAATTGCAACTATTTTTCATGCCAATGGCCATATATTTGGCCATTGGCATGCCTACTACTTTGAATACATGCTTTATTTCAAGCTGTCATGCCTACATTTTGTAATTTGCAGAAATGTATTCGGTTAGTAACCGAATACATTTCTGCAGGTTACACTATTCCTGCACAGATGCTTGCCTGCTTCCTGGATCGCTAATTCACCTCATTTAGATGTTTTTCACCAACAAATGAGGTAGTTAGCATATGGCAGTGGTGTCTGTGCAGGAATAGTGTAGGCACGCTTGTTCACGTCTCAGGGGGCTCATTCCTGGATTGCTTGTCGGCCATATTGCGTGCAGCAGCTCTGAAACTATTCAGGCACTCCGTGCAGAGCTTGCTGAATCCTGGGGAACATCTGTTCATATAGTCATAGGACTCTGCAGAAGGTGAACAGAATGTACTGTGTCATACAAAAGAAACCAGCATCATAAAGACATGATTCCTTCATTATTGTAAACTTTACTACTATGTGTTTCATACTAGTGGAAAAAACAAAATGGTTTCTGATGGAGCCTTAGTGGTAAACTAGTTTGCTTGATTTTTAACATTTATTTGATTAAACAAATTTTATTGTTAAAGAAGAAATAATATACTCTTTCTGATAATGATTTAATCTAACTTGATAATATAAGATTTACCCACTCCCTGCTATTGCATATTTTGCCTTTGAAGTTTCTCTTGTTAAATACTTCCACAGGGTGTTGTTTTGTGCAATAGCATAATTCTAAATTAAGCATTTTTATTATTATCACACTTGTTATTATAATCCTGTTTGTTATACTCTAATTACCATATCAGTTTATGTTTGAAGCTTTTCTCTCCAGGCTTCCACTAAAAAGTGCTTTGCATGGAACAGTCAGACTATCCTTGTCAATAAACACAATCAATCAACAAAATATTGCAAAAGTAGAGGGCTGAAGATTAATTTTCTTAAATTTAAATGAATTGAAACTGTCAAAAAATGTTTAATCATTTAGTCCAACAACATCAATGGTATAAATTACACTTAGTACACTGAGTAAAGAGCATTTATTTATTTACATTTGTTTACTGGGTAATGTCTAACTGGGCAAACAGTCCTTTTTCAGTTGAGACCCAGGGAGAAAAGCACAAGAAACATGGTTATACAACATATTTAGTAGCATAAAAAGGTTACAAGTTACACAGAGATGCAGGTATTGTTAATAAGACAGTAAAAACATAATAAATAGCATAAAAAACATAGTAAATAGCGTAAAATGAAGTTATAAGTCAGTAAAAGCATTGATACAATATAAACATTTAATAATTTACAATAATGTTTTTTTTCTTTTTTTTTGTACTGTCAATTGTGTGAAGGGAGTGCCTTCCTCAAATTGTTTTGAGAGCTGTGGCCAGAGTGATAGAAAAATGGGGGGAGGGTATAGGTTAGTCTGGAACAGAGCATGGACATAGCTAGTTGGGTAGTAAGTATTGTCTTAACTCCTGTTTAAAGTTACGTGTATGACCAATAGATTTGTTGAGGAAGAGATTTCCAGACTTTTGCAATTTTATGGCAGTATTAGGAGTCACCATGAGAGTTATAAGATTTATTAACTTTAAGTAGGACTTTGTCAGCCAACCTAACAGAGTTAAGGTTTTTGTAGGGTTAGACAAGGTTAATTAGTCCTGGGCAGTGATCATGTTTATACATTACTGTGTGTGTGATTAATAATTAGTTTAGCGTGAGTAAGTTTGGTAGTTCTAACCAATTTAGTTGTTTGAAGGCAGTACAATGATGTGTTTTTTGGGATAGGTTAGTTGCAAATGTGGCTATCTTGTTATAGCAGAATTCAAGGTTGTTTATTTCTCTTTTGCAGAGGTTTGTGAATATTTGAGAACAATAGAGTAGTGAATATAACAAGTGGGTTCTTGCTGTAGCCAGTCTAGCATGGTCTAAATGATAGGGTTTTGCTCCGTAGAGTGTACCGAGTTTAATATGGACTTTTTTTTAATAGTCTGTGCTATATGTTTGCCAAATTTCAATGCATTATCTATGGTAACCCCAAGAAGTGTAATGTGTTCAATGGGTTCTATTTTAGTGCCATTAGAAGAGAAAATAGAAAGGGGTTGACTATTAGCTAGTGAGAAAGGATTTGAAAAGACCATACGCTTAGTTTTATTGGGATTTAGTATAAGTTGATGGGATGCTAGATATTTTTTAATACTGGTAAGGGCAGTCTGGGTCTTTTCTTGAGGTGTCTTGATTAATGGTGCAGAGCAGATAAGCGAGGAGTCATCTGCATATTGAATAATGTTGTCAGGACTAGCAGCTGTTGTAAGGTCATTGGTAAAGATCGTAAAGAGTAGCAGCCCTAGAACTGACCCTTAGGGCACACCTACAGAGATGGAAAGGTGGGGGGAGAGTTTATTATCCCATATGTAGCTTGCTGCTTATTTGAGAGGTAGCTATGGAACCACTTTAGGGCCTCAGGGCAAAAGTTGTAATTGCAAGTTTGTTTAGGAGGATTCGATGTGATACGATGTCAAAGGCCTTTGACATGTCAGGAAAGGTAGCAGAGACAAGTTGGTTGTTATTTTTAATGTAGTTTATAGAGTTGGTAAAGCTATTGAGAGCTGTACTAGTACTGTGTTTTGGTCGAAAACCATGTTGTGTAGCAGATGGGAGAGTGTTTTTTTGGAAGTAATAAATTATTTTTTTTGGACACACTTTTCTAAGATTTTTGCTAAAGGTGAGTGTATGGCTATAGGTCTGTAATTAGATATGTCTTTAGAGGGGCCTCCTTTATGCAGTGGAATGATATGTGATATTTTGGATTCATATCACTTCACTGAAAGACCATTTCACTGACGCCCATTTCACTGAGACCAAATCACCTAAAGTTCATTTCACCTAAAACTCATTTCACTGACAAGTAGTACTCTAAGGCAAGTCAAAGGTACATGTCCTTTTCCCCACTGTAGTGCGATCCTGGTGTTAGTATATATAGTTAGGGTAGCCCCCCCACCTAGTTGGGTTTTACCAAATAATGTAAAACAAAATCAAACAGAAAACCAAATTAAGTGGGGGGGCTACACCACCCACACCCCCCAATGTGGGGGACTGTACCCCCACACCCCCCAACAATATAAGCATATACTAACACCTGGATCGCACTACAGTGGGGAAAGGACATATACCTTTGACTTGCCTTAGAATACTACTTGTCAGTGAAATGAGTTTTAGGTGAAATGAACTTTCAGTGAAATGAACTTTAGGTGATTTGGTCTCAGTGAAATGGGTGTCAGTGAAATGATCTTTCAGTGAAGTGATACAAATCCAATATTTTCCATATGGTAGGTACATACTGTGCATTTGCATAAGAATGTAATGAAATTAACACATACATACAGAAACTAAAGGACGATGACACACTCCAACGTCTGTGGAAGCATGCGCTACACAAAAAAGATCCACTATACAATGCGTTATTTTAAAATAGGAAGAAAATTGTCTAAATGTAAAATGCTAATAATCACTGCTTGAAAAGATGCAGGATTTAATCACTTCATACAAAATGTAAACTTTCACCATATAGGCATCATGTTCATGCATAAACCTTCCAAATTGTTGGCAGAGTTTGGTCTGTGCTATAATGAACATTTTAATATTTGATGTGTGCAAGCTGTTATTAACTATCTCAGCTAACAACTTTCTAGGTCATACAAATTGGGAGCTGCACTCCTAAGATTGCTGTCCTTTGGATGAGATGTTAAACCAAGGCCCCATTTGCTTGAGCTGGTGGTAGCTCAGGCAGATATAAAACATTCCACTGCAGCTATAAAAAAGAGTAGGGGTGCTTTACTAACATTTACAGGCATTTTAAATCATATAAAAAATTAAATCAATTATGTACACACTCATTTTTTACACTTATATTTAGGATTAATTACAAGTTATCAGCACAAAAGGATGGGTTGTCAACAAAAAAGAACTTAACTAAACAGTTCTGTTTTTTCATTACTTTTTCTTTTATATTTACAATCTATCCCCCACCCTTTCTTCCAAAATTATTTTCTTATTTTAGCTAATTCATTATCATTGTCAATGTAACTGTTATATAACAATTTTCATATTTTTTCCACAACATCCATATAGTCACCAACGGTACTTTTTCCCATTTATCAATATACCGTTTGTTTATTTAACCATACTTTCCATATAATACCTATTCACATTTATGCATTTAAAACCTTCCCATCTATAGTCATTATTATACTTTTCACAAAATGCTTTGTTTTGTTGTTTCTTCTTCATTACAGTAAATACATTGTCTTGCCTCCATCACCTTATATTTCATATTTTCTTTCACCAGTAACTTGGCTATTAAAATTCTCCACAAAAAATCCTTTGCTTCTTAAAATTTTTCAGTCCTTTTTCTACTGTCTCTTATTGCCTTTTTTCATTGTCTTTTAATTCCTTCCATGGGTATATATATATATATATATATATATATATATATATATATATATATATATATATATATATAGTTCCCCTTTACAATCCTGAAATACTGAAATCTTGAATTTCAGTATCTCAGGGTTGTAAAGGCGAAAACCAAAAACGTCGAAAGTGCATAAGCACAAATTTGACTATCTCAAATCCGTGCTTATGTAGTGCAGCAATGGGATGGAAAGTGTTTGGCCAGGATGTTTTATGGAAGTGAAGGTAAGTGAGTGTATGTGAGTGTTTTTGTAAGTTGTGCGTGCGGGTTAGGGTAGGGAGGTGAAAGTATGAGTGTGAGTGTTGGATGTGTTTGTGTGTGTGTGTGTGTGTGTGTGTGTGTGCGATGGAGTGTTGAATGTCTGCATGTGAGTAATGCATTTCTTTACTGTTAGTGCGATCTCAGAGTTGGTATATATAAGTAGGTGTGTGGGGGCACAGCCCCCCACATGGGGGGTGCAGGGGGGCTTGCCCCCTGTGTAGATGTAGTGTAGGATTGTGTAGTTAGTGTGTTGTGGTTTGAATGGTGTGCATGTTGTGTGGTGTATGGTATGTGTATCCTCGTGATTGTATTTTTCGTGATTGTGTGTTTCGGGATTGTCGGCTGTTCAACTTTATAGTTTCGAGATACTGAAATTCAAGATTTCAGTATATAACCATATATATATATATATATATATATATATATATATATATATATATATATATACACACATGTACACACACACACACACACACACACACACACACACACACACACACACAAAAATCATATGTTACCAGGCTTTTTTTCTTTTTTTTTTTTTACTCAACTTTGCTTACTTTTAATTTCCATAATTTAATTTTTGTCATATTCTTTTTCTTCCATCCTGTCTCGCTCTTCTTTTCTTTTCCTTGTTTTTTTCCCATCCATTTTCATATTTTTCATATAGTATCTTACCTTTCATTTTAGTTTGCCTTTCTTTTACCCAAGTGCATCACTTGATTTTCTTAATTCAAAATAGCTTCTCCGTTTTAATATGAATGATATCTCTTCTGACCTGGGTCAGCCGTCAGCCCCAAATGGAGCAAAAAGTCTCTAATAGCTCTTTTTACATTTCAGAGGGAAACACATATAGTCCCATAAATATACAATTATTCCTAATATACAAGTATTCAGCTTATGTACATATTTTCTGAATTTATAAGTAAAAACTTTTCCACTGACATTTTTTATGTACCCCAGTATCTCTCTCCAGTGACTTATTATCATTTCATTCTCACCAAATGCCACTTGAAAGAACTTTATTTCAATTTCTTGTGAAATATATTCCTTTCTTTTTTTAGTTTCACCAATCCCTTATACTTTACTTTGTTTAACTGCAAGCCTGCTTTTTCAACAATGTTGTGATGCTTATTAAAATCTCATTTACCAATTTCTTGTTTTTTGTTATTAGAATTAAATCATCTGCATATGCCATGCATATTGACAATGTAACATTTCCTTCCATATCACTTCTTGCATCCCTTATTTCACACATGCTTGTCTGTACTACTGTATTCATTACAAATACAAAAAAAGAACATACTCATCAGGCATCTCTGTTTTATTCCTTTCTTAATACTTATTTTTCCCATCCATCCATCCATCCATCCATCCATCCATCCATTTATCATAAATTGTATCCATGAATTTTCATAACAATTATTTATTACATTAATATTTTTTGTCTAATACCAGATACCTCTAAAAGCTGCCACATTGCTTCATGGCTCACTTTATCTAATGCTTTAGTTATGTTCTATCAGTCTTACTTCTTTATTTTCTTCCAGTATCATCTCAATTACTTTTCACTATAATTAACATATTGTTCACCTCTTTTCCTTTTATATTATAAATCCATTTTCCTACTATGGCATCCAATACTTTCTCCATCCCTCTTTGCAGTATTTTTATAAATATCTTATATTAAGTATTTCCTAGTGTTAGAGGCCTCCATTGTTTATATCTTTTCCTTCATCCTTTTTCCATATAAATTATATTACTCTGCAACATGTCTTCCTACTGTATACCTTCCTTCATCCATTCATTTTATATTTAAAAAATTCTTTCATATTTATTCATTTCCTTACAATACTCATAATTTATATTATCTAATCCTGGAACTGATTCATTCTTACTTTCTTCTGTTACCTTCTCTGTTTCTTCTAGTATATCATTTTCTAAAAAAAAAAAAAATTCATTTTGTTTTACTTTCATTTCTTCTTGCCCATTTATTTCCTCTTTTTCATATATTTTCTCTATAAAACGTTCTACCATCTCCATAATATCTTCTTGTATGTATTTTAAATTTCCTTTCCCATTTAAGAGAGCATCCATCTTTCCCTCTCTCTTTTCAATTATTTTCCTAAATAAGGGCTACCTCCTCTTTCCTTCTTTTTAGAAAAAAAGATTTGCTTCTCTGACATCATTTTTACTTTTTCTCAATTTTTTCATGCACGTTTTTCTATTTCCCTTATTTGGTCACTTTCTTTTTCTACTTTTACTCATAATTTTGTAACATTTATTTATATTTCATCTTATTTCTTTTTTAGATTTGTTTCTTCTTAAAATATATTTTTATACTTCTTCTTATACAATACCCACTGCTCTGCTCAATTTTTATAAAATGGGCTCATTGCCATATAATCTTTCCATAATATTTTTCTCTCATCATTTCTTCCTCATTTTCAAACTCTACAGTTGACTTTTTAGCTCCTTCCCCTTTATTATTTCACTGTTTCCCCTAATCTAGCTCATACTGCTCTATGATCTGAAAACTCTGCCATCTGTACCCCACCTGTTATTGCTTTCATGCCTTTAGCATAAATTATATAATCAATTTCATTCCTAAAACATCCCCTTTGATATGTTTATTCTCTATTCTTTTCTGCTTTTAAATCTCCACATGTTATTAAATCCATCTTAATATTTTGTGTTGTTTTCCCTTTTCTTTCTGAAGTTACAGTTAAAATCCCCTACCACCACTGTCGGCATATTTACTAACACATTTATTTTATATCTTCAAACAACTGTTTTCTCAATTGTTTTATTTCTTCAAATAACCTTTTTCTCTGATCATATTAATATATGCTTAAATTATTAATGTTATACATTTTTATTTCATTCTCACATCACAAATCATTACCATTCCTAGTACTAATATTGTTACATCTAAAATTCTTATTTCTTTATTTTTATAAGAATTTCTATTCCAGAAAATGTCTCATTTCCTTCTAAACAAACAAGTTGTCCCCCCATACTGCTATAATACATACTATTATTTTCCATTTTTCTTCTTTGTTACATCTGGTATTTAGTAATAATAATAATAATAATAATAATAATCATAAATAAACTATTTTATTTTCACACCAGGACCTCCAAACTTCTTATATCCTTTCTAATGCTATTTACATTTAATGCTAAAATTCCTATATTATCGTTTTCCTTTGTTGTACTTCCTGATCTTATTTCTCTTTTTCTTCTCCTAAGTCTCCCACCAATTGATTTTTCACTATGTTGTTCTTCTCCTGCCACAATTTCTCTCTCTTCTTCCCCTTTCCTCTTTACAATTGCAAATCTGTTCTCTTCATGTGAATTAATAACCTCACTTTGAACTGTTATTTCTTCTCTAAGTACCTCATCATTGTTTAACCTTTCTTCAGTATCTCTCTCCTACATACATTCTCTTTCAACATCTTTTGTAAAAATATTTTCTATGGTTTGTTTTTCTTCGGAGATTTCTTCTTTATTGACCCGTTCCTTTTCTAATATGGGGTATACAAACTAGAAATGCCCAAGCACTTTACATTTTTTACGGAAAGGCATGCAGTCTTTGCTGAATGCACTCTCTCTACCGCTGATCATTCCATTGTTTGTTACAGTCTTATACTAAATGATTTTCATCTCCCCAGAAATAACATCCTTTTGGGTGATCCCAGTACCTATCATATCCTGTCTTGCCATTTATAATTATTGTCAAATAAATTGTTAAAATCAGACTGTAAAAATCATTAGGCTTTTCAAAATGACAGTCAATAACACAGGATGCTCAGGTTCAAACAATATTGCCTTACTAATGTACATTAGGAGGCAAAAAACTATACAAAAACAAGTATAGAGTTTTGACTGGCTCTATACAGGAAATACCCTCAATTATATACCATTTGCAATCAGCTTTTGCCCACCTTACTGATGTGGTCAGTCACAGGGCATTTACATCACTATAGTCCATAATACTTCATTCATAAGAAGATGCTTAGGTAATGTTTTCAAAAACTTTCCCATGAGAATAACACAGCCTTGCGAGGCACCTGGTCCATTACAATGTCTTCCTGTAGATGTTACTTTTTACAAGGTTCTTAGATTAGTTCGGAAACAATGGTCGGTTCTTTTCTTAATATGTTCCTTTGTCTCTCTGGTTAGCAGCTGCACACTATCTCTGATAGTGTTCACAAGGCCATCCTTCTCGGTGGAAGGAAGAAAGATATACATGCATACATATTATTTCTCTCTGACCCAGCAGATTATAGTTACTGAAAGACATAAGCTTGCTGAGCTGGCTACTGCCAGGGTCAGAGGTTAACCACACTGCAGCTAAGTTTCAAACAGTTACATGCAAAATCATTTCTACTGCCATATTGTTAAATAGAATCAAATGCATTACATATTATACTGTTTCTAAACTCTGCACTACATATATGTTTAAGTACATATTCTTCTAACAGTTTATATATGTCTAAGTACATATTTTTCTAGCATTCTGTATATGTTTAAGTACATATTCTTCTAACAGTTTATATATGTCTAAGTACATATTTTTCTAACATTCTCCCTCCTTTTAATGCTTTTTATTCTATTCAGAAACATAAACAATATTATTTCATTCCCTAGTCTCTTCCTCTCCGGAACTTTCAACCAGGCAAGTCATTTGTTTTATATTTCAGAAAGAATTTCATTTGGTATCAACAGGTTCAACTCCAGGTCTTGATACATAGTCTCAGTTACAGATACATCAACGAAATCTCTAACTAATCTTTTCACACAAGGTATCCCGCAACAAACACATGCTCCCAATATGAGCAAAACTACACAAATAGCTATCAAAATATTCATTAGGATTGAACCCACCCCCCAAAAAGATTCTGGAAAAAGTTCGTCAGTGGGTTTGGGCCTGGTTCTGCCATTGCTGATACTTGCTGAATTACCTCTAGGTGGTCATTGATTTCATGCTCATTGTCTGGGATGTACACACAGCATTCTTCTTTGATAAGCGTGCACGTACCACCTCTCGCCGCTAGGGTGAAGTCAAGAGCCATTCGGTTCTGTAATACAACAGTTCTCATTGCATTCAGTTCATCAGTCACAAGTTCGAGAGCAGAAAAAGTCGCATTACTCATTACTTCGAGAAGTTTCAACAATTTTCTCAATTCCCAGATCGATTTGACTGCTCCATAGGCTGGGATTATTCCAGCCCAGGATATAACACTGTCACTCAAGTCCATATGAGTCAATTTCTCTTTATCCTTTACGGATGAATGATCTTTCCAATCAGCTTCGATTTTACCCACTGGATTAGCAGGTTTCTTGACTGAGTTCCCAGTTTTTTGAGCTATATCTCTCACATTCCGTATCTTACCCAGAGGCAATTCTGCAGTATGTCTTATTGCTGGAACCAGATAACCCAAAAAAACAACTGCCGGACCAATTCTCAGGTAACCACTTATATGCTTTTTTCCCACAAACAAAATAACAATTTTCTACTTTAGTACTGATGCGGGTTAACTCTGAATGAAACATTTTCCTGTCTATAACAGACAATTGTTTATACAATTCAGGATTTTTCTGTACATCTTTCAATGTTGTTTTCATTAAGCTCAAATACGAATCATAATTCGTGCTACAACTAATACTCTGATCTTTTGCTTTTATATAACATTTATAAGACACAGTTATGTTGCAATTACTCCAACCAACTTGGAGCGTATCATTTTTGTAAAAACAAACAATTCCCTTTTGTGTAACAGGTAAATACAGTGCCACTTTGTCCTGTGATCTCACAGAACCTGTATCAAAAAGTAAATTCTCGCAAGTCTCATTTATCCCCAAAGGGACAGCGGACATCAAAAGTCCTCCATATGCTGTAGGTATGGCTGTACAAACCCAACAATTTGAAATGTTCATAGTCTCTACATACACACGTTTCATAGCTAGGTACGTGTTAAAGTTTGGATGCCAATCTGTGGCCAGTCCATCACGTTTCGTTACTTTTATCTGTGTAGTTATTTGCAGGAAAACCCCCAACAAAAGAAAAGTCACTACCAACATGGTTAATAAGTGTATGATCAGTAGGACAGTAAACCAATATCTTTGGGGTTGCTTTGTACTTTTATACACTCTGCCCTTGGCCATTCTGTTTTCGTGATATATCAGCTACAAAACTTTTGTCTAACTGGAAATTCTTTACCGGCTTGCAGTGAGTCAGGTGAACCCAGGACGACCTCTCCGCAACCTTTACTGCAGTAGGCGTTGCTAACAGTACTTGGTACGGACCTTCCCACTTAGGACTCGTCCAGTTTTTCTTTTTGATGACTTTTATCCACACCCAGGATCCTGGGGCTAGCACTGCGTTCGGTTTTGTCTGTTCTTTATCTGCAAAAGAGTTTAACTGAAAAACAGTCTTATTGGTTAACAATCATTTCATGTAACTGGCTAATGAGCCATCGACCTCCAACTCTGCAGGCATAAGAGCTTTCCACTGTGGCACATAATATGCCCTTCCAAATACTACTTCAAAGGGAGTCAAGCCCTTTACATTTGGAACTGTTCTCATGCTCAGCAATGCTAGAGGTAAACAGCAAATCCAATTCTTCTGAGTCTCACTCATCAACTTCCTTAGCTTGTTTTTCAAAATCCCATTATACCTCTCCACCAGTCCTGCTGACTGTGGGTGGTAAGCACAATGATTCCTCAAGGAAATCCCAAAAAACCTCCCAAGTTGCTGAATTGTCTGATTGACAAAATGTGTCCCATTGTCACTATAGATCCTTTCCGGTATGCCAAATCTAGGAATTATTTCCTTTACTAGGGCCTTTGCCACTGTTGCTGCATCCGGATTCCTGGTTGGAAAAGCTTCTACCCATTTTGAAAACATATCTATGATCACTAAACAGTATTTCTTTCCTTCACATTTATTCAACTCTATGAAGTCCATGTGGTGTAGGGAAACTCCCTTGCTTCGGTTTGAATGCTCCCTGTGCATGATGTTTACTGCAAATATGACATGCTGCACAAAATTTTTGTGTGTAGTTCATAAATCCGTATGTCTGGAATATTCTGTTAACTAACTGTACCATCCCCCCTGTTGAGACATGGCTCTGCCCATGGCTCAACAAAGCCGCATATCTAAATAAATTAGATGGTAATATTGGCTTTCTCTCTTTGGAGATGTACAATCCGTCTTCAAGGATTGCTCCTCGCCTTACCCACTTCTGTTTTTCTGTTTTCGTAGTTAATGTTTGCATTGTTTTTAACATTTCTAAATCTAAGATCTCAGAGGGTTGTAATTCCTCATTCAAAAGTAAAGTTTCTGAGTCTGAGGCTGCTTGCTTCGCAGCTGCATCAGCTTGTGCATTACCTTTTGAAATCTTATCTTGTTGCTTTGTATGAGCTGCACATTTACAAATAGCTACTTTAGTAGGTAACTGAATAGAGTCTAATAAATTCAAGATCAGTTGCGCATGATTGATCGGTTTACCAGTGGATGTTATCATTCCCCTATTCTTCCACTGCTGCGCAAAAACATGCACTGTGGAGAAAGCATACTGACTATCAGTATATATGTTCACACATCTGTCCTTCGCTAGAGTGCAAGCTCGTGTTAAAGCTATCAATTCTGCTGCTTGAGCAGACAAGTTAGGCTGCAGGGGTTGGGCTTCTACAATCCCAACATCAGTAACCACTGCATAACCTACTAGATTTTTCCCTGTAGGACCCTTCCTACATGATCCGTCCACATAAAATGTTACCTCTGCATCAGCTAAAGGTATATCAGTAAGATCCTGTCGGGGTAAAGTTACTTGCTCCATTTCCTGTAGGCAACTGTGTGGTGTGCCATCCACAGGAGTCGGAAGCAACGTTGATGGATTTAATGTCGTACAACGTTCAATCACCATGTGAGGTTGACTCAGCAGTATGGTCATACAAGAAAGATGTCTAGCCGGAGACAAAAATGCAATTTTCTCTTGCAGTAAAATTATCGCAACTGCATGAGGCACCCTCAAGGTAAGAGGGTGAAATAATACCATTGAGGCCGAAGCCTGTACTGCCATGGCAGCTGCAACAACTGCCTGTACACAATGTGGCAACGACCGTGCCACTGGGTCCAACTGTGATGAATAGTAAGCTATGGGGCGTTGCTTATTCCCATGCTGTTGCGTCAGAACTGACGTCATATATCCCTGCTTACAATCTACAGTCTGAAAAAATCTCTTATGATAATTCGGAAGCCCCAAAACTGATGATGAAGCTATCAATTGTTTTAGCCTGCAGAAGGCTGCTTCTGCCACTGGAGTCCAATGTAGTACATCTTGTGCTGCCATAGGTGTTTTAAATATTAAATCAGCCAATGGAGCCGACTCCACAGCATAGTTTGGTATCCAACCGACAAAAATTAGTCGTCCCCAGGAAGGACATCATTTCCTTCTTGGTAGTTGGCTTGGGAGCTTGTAAAATTGCTACCTTTCTATCTTCATCTAATGTTCTACCCCCCTTGGATATCACATATCCCAGGTACTTGACCTGTGTTTTCCAAAGTTGCAATTTATGCTTGTTTACTTTATGTCCCTGTTCTGCTAAAACCTCAATAATGCTATCGTATCTTCCCTACACTGTTGCTGGGTAGGGGCCGCAAGCAGGATGTCATCCACATAAAGTAGAACTTGACTGCCCCCTGGTGGAGTAAATCCCGCCAGGTTGCTAGCCATCTCCTGTGCGAATATTGCTGGACTTTCACAGTATCCCTGTGGTAGTCGAGTATAGGTGTATCTGTTACCCTGAAATGTAAAAGCAAACCAATACTGACTATCCGGATGTATAGGTATTGAAAAGAAAGCATTGCTTATATCTATCATGGTAAAATACTTCTGTTCTGGCTTCAAATCATTCAATAAAGTGTGCGGGTCTGGCACCGTAGGTGCCCTAGGTATTATTGCATCATTTACAGCTTGTAAATCCTGTACCATCCGCCATTCCCGTTTGCTTTCCTAACAGGAAATAGAGGGGTATTACATGGTGAATCCAAAGATTCTACCAGTACTCCTTTCTTAAGTAATGCTGCTATTATAGGCTTAATTCCCTGCTCTGCATCTCTTCTCAAAGGGTATTGTTTCTTTTGTGGTCTAAATGCTGACTTTGGTGTGATAGTTACTGGACCTGCTGTCTGAATAAGCCCTACATCTGATTTCCCTGTTGACCAAAGAATGCTTGGTATATCACACAAAGCTTTTTCTTCCTCTTCCAGTAGGAACATCAATCAGCTGTCCTCACTTTGTTGTAAGTGTACAGCTGGACGTGCTTGCGTTAACCAATTCAGTTTTTGCTTTTGTATTCCTTGTTCTGACAACTCTAAGTCAGTTTGCCTTTCCCATCTTGTCACTTTTTCACCTAGATCTACCCATCTGGCATTTTTATGTTTGGTTAAACTGACATGCGGTAGCCAGTTGGACTTATACAGTCCCGTGAATTCCTGGGGTAATGAACAACTCACCACACTATTACCCTCAGTATCCCAGTACAGGGTTCGTAATACTAACCTATTTGCAGGATTTCTGAACAATTTCTCCTCATATTCTTTATCAGGTCCTGGTGTGCTACAATAGTACAGAGTACAATGTAACAAATGCTGCTGATCAATGTGAAGGGAGGGTACCTTACTGATGGCTACGTTCGTCAGTTCTTCGGTTACTGCCCCTGGACCAGTCATAACTAGGTCCTGGCTGTACCAATAGTAGGCTTCACCCTCCGATCGCATCACAAAAGTATCCATTTGTCTTTGTGCCTCCATACCTTTCATGGTAGGAACTACTGCTATGCCAAAAAGCTGCATAAGGTCTCTTCCCAGTAAATTCACTGGACATTTGGCAGAAAGTACTATCTTACTTCTCTGGGTCATACCTGAAATAGGGTCAGTTATTGCTATATCATGGGAAAGTGGTTCCCTGTATAGCTGTCCGTTTGCTGCTTTCACTAATATATAATCAGGTGATTCAGAGTGTTCCGGTAACTTTGAAGGATGTATCAAAGTTCGTGATGCCCCTGAATCACACAAAAATTTTACTTCCCTCCCCTCCACCAGAAGTGTAACTTCCGGTTTCGTGTCCGCCAAATAGAGCTCTAAGCTCAACAAGGCTAAATCTAAAACTTCACTTTCCTCATCACCTACTTGCACTTCCTCTATTCCAACTACTGTGTTAACATTTTCTCCCTGCTCATTACTCTCTCCTGATGACTGTTGAACGTTATGACTATCATATAGTCAATCCTCATCACTCCTATCCTTCCCTTCTGTAGTCGTTTTTTTATTCGATCTGCAATCCCTTGCTAAATGTCCTTTCTTTCCGCATTTGAAGCATTCACCTTTTCTTTTCCTCTCCTCAAAAACCTCTGAATCTCTGTCAGAGCGCTTATTGCTCTGAGCGTTTTTCCTCCCCTTTTTACCTGACTGTACTACAAAGACTTCTGCTCCGTCTTCAGCTGTGAAGATCTGCGTCTTCTTTTTCTTCTTACTGTTAAAGTGTCTTTCAGCATGCCTAGCATACTCCAGTAAGGCTTGTAGCCTACTCGTTCGATGATCTATCATATGCTTTGTAATAAAGCTACTGATAGGGGCAATGCAACCTTTTAAAAATGCATTTTTCAATTGTTGTTCATATGAGCTATCATTTTTCTGATTTTCGGGAATAGGCATACCGCTATGGTTATTAAAACATTCTAATAATCTACCAAAGTACCCATCCACAGATTCATTGTCCTGTTGTATACACTGATTAATACAGGTCCAATCTGCTCTAGGTTTCCATTTTTCAGTAATTAGGTCCATAAGACCCTGCAACATAGTGTCTAATTTTGCTTCACTATTTAGGAGGGCTTGAGTTGCGCGTCACGCGCATTCCAGGTGCCACAAACCATGTGCCAGTCTGGGCCAATAATTTGTCTAATAACTTTCTCTACTTCTTCCCCATTTAAGTGGTAACTCAATCGCATACCTTGTAAATCTTGTATAAACTTTTCATGATTAATTTTCGGATGGGGAATCCTCTGTAGCCTTCGGATATCTTCCGGTGTCCATGGTCTATATACTAAGAGGGTTGGGTCCTGGCCTTCCTGTCCTGCCTGAGGGTTCGGTACTTCAATTAATGGACAGATTTCCTCACTCTCTTCTAGTGAGTTCCTCACTTGAGTGTCCCTAAGTGTTTTATGTGTTCGGGATCTAGTCTCAATAGGTTCTCTTACAAATGGTTGTTTAAATGCCCCTGTTGCCTCAGGATAACGTGGGGGGGGGGCCAGCCTGTCCTCCCGCTTCATATCCTGGGTAAAGTATCGGTGGTGGCAGAGGGGGAGGGGCCGTCGCTACTACTATATTATTATCTTCTTTATCTAAGAATAATGCTTTCGCATTTTTAACCTTCTGTTCCCTTCGGTTTACTTCCTCAATCCACCTGTGTGCTTGAGGAATACCCAACTGTCGTTGTTTTTTTGCCTGACCCTCTGCGTCAGATTTTAACTGTTTCAAAAATTTCACTAATGAAATTTTGTCTAATTTACCATCAAATTCGTATTTCTTAACCTATTTTGCAAAATATCTCACATTATCTGCTCTCTGCAATTGCATATATTTCGCATCATCCGTCAAAGGCGGATCTCACAATCTTTTAGTGCACTGATTTCCCATGTCTTAAAAAGACTGTTACGTAACCCTTCTCTTGTACCACGTGGTATCTTTTTCCCTATATCCACAGTAGTGTCTAGAATGACTGTTTACTTTGCTTTGTTTTTTTCCTGATCTATAACTCAACATACAGTACTTCAATACGTTCTCGTCCTGCTATCACAAATCTCAATAACAGTACAGTGCAACCTGGTCCCTGATCTAAAACAAAGACAAAGAGGGAAACTCTCCTTACCTGAGCCTCCCGTTTATGACTGCACGTTTTCTTCTTGGGATCCAGTTTTCCGCTTTTCAGCCACAGATCAGAAAGTGGACAGCCTCTTTACACACAACAATTCAGTCGGAGGTCTTTTCACTCAAGAAGAACCATTTGTTTTGGCAGCTTCTCCTGCGCAGATTTATTACCACCCATGCACTCTGACCTGCAGCTTACCAAGGGAATTCCGGCTTAAGAAGGACCAAAATGTCAAATAAATTGTTAAAATCAGACTGTAAAAATCATTAGGCTTTTCAAAATGACAGTCAATAACACAGGATGCTCAGGTTCAAACAATATTGCTTTACTAATGTACATTAGGAGGCAAAAAACTATACAAAACAAGTATAGAGTTTTGACTGGCTCTATACAGGAAATACCCTCAATTATATACCATTTGCAATCAGCTTTTGCCCACCTTACTGACGTGGTCAGTCACAGGGCATTTACATCACTATAGTCCATAATACTTCATTCATAAGAAGATGCTTAGGTAATGTTTTTAAAAACTTTCCCATGAGAATAACACAGCCTTGCGAGGCACCTGGTCCATTACAATGTCTTCCTGTAGATGTTACTTTTTCCAAGGTTCTTAGATTAGTTTGGAAACAATGGTCGGTTCTTTTCTTAATACGTTCCTTTGTCTCTCTGGTTAGCAGCTGCACACTATCTCTGATAGTGTTCACAAGGCCATCCTTCTCGGTGGAAGGAAGAAAGATATACATGCATACATTTTTATTTCTCTCTGACCCAGCAGATTATAGTTACTGAAAGACATAAGCTTGCTGAGCTGGCTACTGCCAGGGTCAGAGGTTAACCACACTGCAGCTAAGTTTCAAACAGTTACATGCAAAATCATTTCTACTGCCATATTGTTAAATAGAATCAAATGCATTACATATTATACTGTTTCTAAACTCTGCACTACATTTATGTTTAAGTACATATTCTTCTAACAGTTTATATATGTCTAAGTACATATTTTTCTAGCATTCTGTATATGTTTAAGTACATATTCTTCTAACAGTTTATATATGTCTAAGTACATATTTTTCTAACAATTATT